>NC_058084.1:332265004-332484313 GCF_014858855.1 Bufo gargarizans
AGGGGGCTTCAAATGGGACATGGTGTAAATAAACCAGTCCATAAAAATCAGCCCGCCAAAACCAAACGGCGCACCTTTCCCTCTACGCCCCGCTGTGTGGCCGTACAGTAGTTTACGGCCACATATTGGGTGTTTCTGTAAACGGCAGAGTCAGGGCAATAAAGATACAGTCTTGTTTGGCTGTTAACCCTTGATTTGTTAGTGGAAAAAATGGGTTAAAATGGAAAATTAGACAAAAAAAATGAAATTTGCAAATTTCATCCCCATTTGCCAATAACTCTTGCGCAACACCTAAAGGGTTAACGACGAATGTAAAATCAGTTTTGAATACCTTGAGGGGTGTAGTTTCTTAGATGGGGTCACTTTTAGGGAGTTTCTACTCTAGGGGTGCATCAGGGGTCTTCAAATGGGACATGGTGTAAATAAACCAGTCCATAAAAATCAGCCCGCCAAAAACCAAACGGCGCACCTTTCCCTCTACGCCCCGCTGTGTGGCCGTACAGTAGTTTACGGCCACATATTGGGTGTTTCTGTAAACGGCAGAGTCAGGGCAATAAAGATACAGTCTTGTTTGGCTGTTAACCCTTGATTTGTTAGTGGAAAAAATGGGTTAAAATGGAAAATTTGACAAAAAAATGAAATTTGCAAATTTCATCCCCATTTGCCAATAACTCTTGCGCAACACCTAAAGGGTTAACGACGAATGTAAAATCAGTTTTGAATACCTTGAGGGGTGTAGTTTCTTAGATGGGGTCACTTTTAGGGAGTTTCTACTCTAGGGGTGCATCAGGGGTCTTCAAATGGGACATGGTGTAAATAAACCAGTCCATAAAAATCAGCCCTCCAAAAACCAAACAGCGCACCTTTCCCTCTACGCCCCGCTGTGTGGCCGTACAGTAGTTTACGGCCACATATTGGGTGTTTCTGTAAACGGCAGAGTCAGGGCAATAAAGATACAGTCTTGTTTGGCTGTTAACCCTTGATTTGTTAGTGGAAAAAATGGGTTAAAATGGAAAATTAGACAAAAAAATGAAATTTGCTAATTTCATCCCCATTTGCCAATAACTCTTGTGCAACACCTAAAGGGTTAACAACGTATGTAAAATCAGTTTTGAATACCTTGAGGGGTGTATTTTCTTAGATGGGGTCACTTTTAGGGAGTTTCTACTCTAGGGGTGCATCAGGGGTCTTCAAATGGGACATGGTGTAAATAAACCAGTCCATAAAAATCAGCCCTCCAAAAACCAAACGGCGCACCTTTCACTCTATGCCCCACTGTGTGGCCGTACAGTAGTTTACGGCCACATATTGGGTGTTTCTGTAAACGGCAGAGTCAGGGTAATAAAGATACAGTCTTGTTTGGCTGTTAACCCTTGCTTTGTTAGTGGAAAAAATGGGTTAAAATAAAAAATTTGACAAAAAAAAAGAAATTCTCAAATTTCATCCCCATTTGCCAATAACTCTTGTGCAACACCTAAAGGGTTAACAACGTATGTAAAATCAGTTTTGAATACCTTGAGGGGTGTAGTTTCTTAGATGGGGTCATTTTTGGGTGGTTTCTATTATGTAAGCCTCGCAAAGTGACTTCAGACCTGAACTGGTCCCTAAAAATGTCGTTTTTGTAAATTGCTGAAAAATTTCAAGATTTGCTTCTAAACTTCTAAGCCTTATAACATCCCCAAAAAATAAAATATCATTCCCAAAACAATTCAAACATAAAGTAGACATATGGGGAATGTAAAGTCATCACAATTTTTGGGGGTATTACTATGTATTACAGAAGTAGAGAAACTGAAACTTTGAAATTTGCAAATTTTTCCAAAAATGTGTTAAATTAGGTATTTTTTGGTGCAAAAAAAAATATTTTTTTGACTTCATTTCACCAGTGTCATGAAGTACAATATGTGACGAAAAAACAATCTCAGAACGGCCTGGATAAGTCAAAGCGTTTTAAAGTTATCAGCACTTAAAGTGACACTGGTCAGATTTGCAAAAAATGGCCTGGTCCTAAGGTGTAAAAAGGCTGTGTCCTTAAGGGGTTAATTAATTTTGGAGCATGTAAAAAATGCCTTAAAGGGGTTCTCTGGTATCTCAGCACCGAGATGCTGGTTGAAAGGGATACAGTGCTAATGCAAGCATTTTAACCTCTTCAATATTTACCTGAACGGAGTCTTGTAGAAGTCACAGTCCTGTGGATAGGCCATCAATATTCTGAAGTCAGAGTACCCCATTAAAGAGAATCTGTCACCACAGAAAATCTTCTGGAGTACTGTAATGACTGGATAGCTCAAAAGACACAGATTCAGAATCTGTGATTTATATCTTTCTACTGACCTGCATTCCCCCCACCATAAGCAATAAACGGACCGTGAACTGTATCATAGAACAGCGCTCATTAACGGACACAAAACTACCCGCCCTTACCTTCAGTTTAGGTATAATAATATGCCCACCTGTCTCTCTTCTTTTGTCTTGCAGAGCGATGTGTCTATACAGTCTTGTCGTGTAACATCAGATGTGCAGAGGAGCAGAGTATTGCCAAAGCAGACTAGTTTCAATCCAGACTGGTTAACCTGGATCTCCATAGCACAGAGAAGGTAGCAGACTAGGAGACAAAAAGCTGGTCATTCCATACAATCTTAGCATTAATGGAATTCTACAATATATCTTAATATATACCTACAGTTTCCAAACAATAGACATGGCAGCTGCCATGGTGTGATCATCTTGCCGGCTGCAGCATGTGTGTGTAAAAGATTAGTATTGTCAAACCTCGCAGCTCAAGAGGCTGGGATTTCCTATGTCGTCATGAGATGAGTTATGAGTAGAATGGGAAATCCCTTCATGATTCACAAGACGAAAGGAGAACTGTGAAGTCTGAGCAGGAGCCTGGCTTCTGAAGAGCACATAATATTTTAAGGGAATTTCCTATAGGCTGTTTTCCAACTTATTTTAATGGAAAAAAGTAACACAGAGAAACTATGCATTGTATGAGTATATGCCTGATCAGCCATATTATTGCAAAACCAGCTGAGGCAAAAAATATTAATTATTTCTGGAAAATGGCATCTGTCAAGGGGCGGCTCCAAGCAAAGTATCAGTTCTGGTAGCTGATGTGTTGGAAGTAGAAAAAATGGGCATGTGAAAGGCTGCTTGTACACAATAAGTTTTTTTGAAGCTAAAACCAGGTGTGGATTCAAAAAAGATAAGCGGAATCAGCCCTTCATAGTATCTCTCCATTACTATCCACAACTGATTTAAGCTTCACAACTGAAAATCTGATAACCTGATCAAACCCTGATCGTGTGCAGGCATCTTAAGGATCTAAGCAACTTTGATTGAGACCAAATTGTAAGCGGTAGACAGATGGGTCAAAGCATCTCCAAAATGGCAGGTCTTGTGCTGTATTCTGGGAAGAAGTGGTCATCACCTACCAAAAGTCCAAGAAGATCCAAGAAAGGACAACTAGTAAAATGGAGAAAGGGATAAATGCGAATGAGCAGAGCAAACAAACCCCTTTGGTCTGATCGCATAGAAGTTGCTAATAAAAGTTAATACTGGCTATGACAGAATGGTGTCAAAACACATAGTGCATTACCAAACTACAGGATTGTCAATGTTGGCCACTGACAACAGCACCTGCAATGGGTATGTGGGTATGAGAACTGGATCAACTCTAGTTACAGGGGAAATCTGCCAATTACAAGTGACAATTGTCTTAAAGCTATGTTAGGTCCAGTTAGACACAGCAGCAGGCTCCTAGAACCATCATTCCTGACTTGCTCTATACACAGCATTCACTGAGGATGGCGTACAAGGGAAAGAAGCAGTCAGAAGCAGTAAAAAACACTTCTGTCTTCTCTTTTGGGTCCTCCAAAGTCTTTAACATGAATAAACTATGGCGCAGGTGTAGTATCCCAGATCTGGGCATTGTACATAATTGTGTATTATAATGTTATGTATTGTATATTTCGGGCTATTTGTTCCAGTAAGATTATGGATAGCAAGGGTTAACAAGGAACGTCTAACCACCCTGTTCCTCCCTTCTTGGTAGGAATGGGTTGATCTTGATTCCTGACAGGAAGAGGAGTTCCTATCCAGAGACAGAGAACAAAGGAAGCTCACTACAAAGCTCCTGCTCCTAAAAAGGATTCTCTTTTTCATTTAACGACACTGCTGTGAGGTGAGGGACTACAGCTAAGACACCCATCATCCACAACACTACCAGGCCAGTACTATACTAGTGCTAAACTGCAATCATCCAGAGTGGCAGAGAGAAAATTGACACTGAAATCAACTGCTAATCAATGTATTTGAAGTTCTAAGTTGAGACTTTTATACATTAAATGTTTGCCTCATTATTCAATACAACATTTCTACACTGCACAGTTCCCCAGGGAGCAATGGTCTGGGGGAGTATACCTTGATACAGCACTTTATCAGGGCCACTACCAGTCCCATTCTCAACAGTCTCCTCAGAGGTTAGCTGCACAGTCTTTCAATACCTGGACTGGCTGCTGTAAATATTCCACACTGATGAGAGGCAAACTCTAAAAACAAGTATCTACAGTGCTGCCCATAATTATTCATACCCCAGGCAAATTTTGACTTAAAGTTACTTTTATTCAACCAGCAAGTAATTTTTTGATGGGAAATGACATACAGTAGGTGTCTCCCAAAAGATAATAAGATGATATACAAAAGGCATTATTAAGGGGAAAAAAATTCTCAGCTTTTATTTAGATTAGAGCAAAAAGTGTCCAGTTGGCGTAAAAAAGTAGAAACCTTCAACCCAAAGAACACCATCCCCACTGTCAAACATGGTGGTGGGAACCTAATGCTTTGGGGGTGCTTTTCAGCCAATGGACCAGGGAACCTAATCACAGTAAACAGCACCATGAAAATAGAGCAGTACATGAGGATTCTCAATGACAACATCAGGCAGTCTGCAGAGAAACTTGGCCTTGGGCACCAGTGGACATTTCAGCATGACAATGACCCAAAACACACAGCAAAAGTGCAAAAAACAACATTAACGTTTTGGAGTGGCCCAGCCAGAGTCCAGACTTGAATCCAATTGAAAATCTGTGGAGGGAGCTAAAGATCAGGGTGATGGCAAGAAGACCCTCAAATCTGAAAGATTTGGAGCTCATTGCTAAAGGTGAATGGGCAAAAATACCTGTGGAGACTTGATTATTGAGAAGGGTATGAATATTTTTGTACTGGACACTTTTTGCTCAAATGTAAATAAAAGCTTAGAATTCTTTTTATTCCAAAATAATGTCTCTTGTACATCGTCTTTTTATCTTTTGGGAGACTAATTATATTACCTTACTTACATACCATTATTAAGTGTGCATATATATATATATATATATATATATATATACAGTACAGACCAAAAGTTTGGACACACCTTCTCATTCAAAGAGTTTTCTTTATTTTCATGACTATGAAAATTGTAGATTCACACTGAAGGCATCAAAACTATGAATTAACACATGTGGAATTATATACATAACAAAAAAGTGTGAAACAACTGAAAATATGTCATATTCTAGGTTCTTCAAAGTAGCCACCTTTTGCTTTGATTACTGCTTTGCACACTCTTGGCATTCTCTTAATGAGCTTTAAGAGGTAGTCACCTGAAATAGTCTTCCAACAGTCTTGAAGGAGTTCCCAGAGATGCTTAGCACTTGTTGGCCCTTTTGCCTTCACTCTGCGGTCCAGCTCACCCCAAACCATCTCGATTGGGTTCAGGTCTGGTGACTGTGGAGGCCAGGTCATCTGGCGCAGCACCCCATCACTCCCCTTCATGGTCAAATAGCTCTTACACAGCCTGGAGGTGTGTTTGGGGTCATTGTCCTGTTGAAAAATAAATGATGGTCCAACTAAACGCAAACCGGATGGAATAGCATGCCGCTGCAAGATGCTGTGGTAGCCATGCTGGTTCAGTATGGCTTCAATTTTGAATAAATCCCCAACAGTGTCACCAGCAAAGCACCCCCACACCATCACACCTCCTCCATGCTTCACGGTGGGAACCAGGCATGTAGAGTCCATCCGTTCACCTTTTCTGCGTTGCACAAAGACACGGTGGTTGGAACCAAAGATCTCAAATTTGGACTCATCAGACCAAAGCACAGATTTCCACTGGTCTAATGTTCATTCCTTCTGTTCTTTAGACCAAACAAGTCTCTTCTCCTTGTTGCCTGTCCTTAGCAGTGGTTTCCTAGCAGATATTCTACCATGAAGGCCTGATTCACACAGTCTCCTCTTAACAGTTGTTCTAGAGATGTGTCTGCTGCTAGAACTCTGTGTGGCATTGACCTGGTCGCTAATCTGAGCTGCTGTTAACCTGCGATTTCTGAGGCTGGTGACTCGGATGAACTTATCCTCCACAGCAGAGGTGACTCTTGGTCTTCCTTTCCTGGGGCGGTCCGCATGTGATACAGTTTCTTTGTAGCGCTTGATGGTTTTTGTGACTGCACTTGGGGACACTTTCAAAGTTTTCCCAATTTTTCGGACTGACTGACCTTCATTTCTTAAAGTAATGATGGCCACTCGTTTTTCTTTACTTAGCTGCTTTTTTCTTGCCATAATACAAATTCTAACAGTCTATTCAATAGGACTATCAGCTGTGTATCCACCTGACTTCTCCACAAGGCAACTGATGGTCCCAACCCCATTTATAAGGCAAGAAATCCCACTTATTAAACCTGACAGGGCACACCTGTGAAGTGAAAACCATTTCAGGTGACTACCTCTTGAAGCTCATCAAGAGAATGCCAAGAGTGTGCAAAGCAGTAATCAAAGCAAAAGGTGGCTACTTTGAAGAACCTAGAATATGACATATTTTCAGTTTTTTCACACTTTTTTGTTATGTATATAATTCCACATGTGTTAATTCATAGTTTTGATGCCTTCAGTGTGAATCTACAATTTTCATAGTCATGAAAATAAAGAAAACTCTTTGAATGAGAAGGTGTGTCCAAACTTTTGGTCTGTACTGTATATATATATATATATATATATATATATAGTGGGGATTCGCTCTGGTAGGCAGATTAGCGGAGGCAGTACAGAGGCAAAAACAAAGTCTTTAAATTAACCTCTTAAGGACACAGGGCGTACAGGTACGCCCTGATGTCCTGGTACTTAAGGACACGTCCTGTGTATTTCCGATCACAGCCGCGCAGCGGGCGGTGATCGTAACAAGGTGCCTGCTCAAATCATTGAGCAGGCACCTTGGCTAAATGCGCGGGGGGTCCTGTGAACCCCCGTGTCAGCGATCGCCGCAAACCGCAGTTCAATTCAGACCTGCGGTTTGCGGCTTTTCTAAGTTGCGGCGGGGCCATAGGGTCCCCGTGGGGCTGTAGAGGGGACCCGATGGCATGGAAGGCAGCGGTGCTGCCTTCCTGTGATGAGTCTGTGAGATCCAACCCCCTGGATCTCACAGGCCGGAAGCTGTATGAGTAATACTCACTATATTACTCATACAGCCAATGCATTCCAATACAGAAGTATTGGAATGCATTGTAAAGGATTAGACCCTTAAAAGTTGTAGTCCCAAAGTGGGACAAAAAATAAAGTGAAAACAAACAGTTGAAAAAATAAAGTTTTCCCCCCCAAAAATGTAAATTTTCAAGTAAAAATAAACAAAAACATAGTTTTCCCCAAATAAAGTAAAAAAAATTGGTAAGAAATAGGGGGAAAAAGAAAAAGTAGACATATTAGGTATCGCCGCGTCCGTATCGACCGGCTCTATAAATGTATCACATGACCTAACCCCTCAGATAAACACCGTAAAAAAAAAAATAGTGCATCACAAAAAGTACAACAGCAAGCGATCAAAAAGACGTATGCCCACCAAAATAGTACCAATCTAACCGACACCTCACCCCTCAAAAAATCAGCCCCTACTTGAGACAATCGCCCAAAAAATAAAAATAAACTATGGCTCAGAATATGGAGACACTAAAACTTCTTTTTTTTGTTTTAAAAAAGCTGTTTTTGTGTAAAATTTACATAAATAAACAAAAGTATACATATTAGGTATCACCGCATCCGTATCGACTGGATATATGCAAATATCACATGACCTAACCCCTCAGGTGAACACCGTAAAAAGTAAAAAATAAAAACTGTGCTAAATAAACCATTTTTGTCACCTTACATCACAAAAAGTGTAATAGCAAGCGATGAAAAAGTCATATACACGGCAAAATAGTGCCAATCAAACCGTCATCTCATCCCGCCAAAAATGAGACCCTACCTAAGATAATCGCCCAAAAATTGAAAAAACTATGGCTCTCAGAATATAGAGACACTAAAACATGATTTTGTTTTTGTTTAAAAAATTATATTATTGTGTAAAACTTACATAAATAAAATAAAGTACACATATTAGGTATCACCGCATCCGTATTGACCGGCTCTATAGAAATATCACATGACCTAACCCCTCAGGTGAATACCGTACAAAAAAAAAAGGTGTAAAAAAAATGCTATTTTTTGTCACCTTACATCACAAAAAGTGTAATAGCAAATGATCAAGAAGTCATATGCACCCCAAAATAGTGCCAATCAAACCGTCATCTCATGCCGCAAAAATCATACCCTACCCAAGATAATCGCCCAAAAACTGAAAAAGCTATGGCTCACAGACTATGGAAACACTAAAACAATACATAAAACTTATATAAGTAAATGAAAAAGTATACATATTAGGTATCGCCGGGTCCGTGACAACCTGGTCTATAAAAATACCACATGATCTAACCTGTCAGATGAATTTTGTAAATAACAAAAAATAAAAACGGTGCCAAAACAGCTATTTCTTGTTACCTTGCCTCACAAAAAGTGTAATATAGAGCAACCAAAAATCATATGTACCTTAAAATAGTACCAACAAAACTGCCACCCTATCCCGTAGTTTCTAAAATGGGGTCTTTTTTTGGAGTTTCTACTCTAGGGGTACATCAGGGGGGCTTCAAATGGGACATGGTGTCAAAAAACCAGTCCAGGGAAACCTGCCTACCAAAAACCATATGGCATTCCTTTCCTTCTGCGCCCTGCCTTGTGCCCGTACAACGGTTTACGGCCACATACGGGGTGTTTCTGTAAACTACAGAATCAGAACCATAAACATTAAGCTTTGTTTGGCTGTTTACCCTTGCTTTGTAACTGGAAAAAATATCTTAAAATGGAAAATCTGCCAAAAAAGTGAAATTTTTAAATTGTAGCTCTATTTTCCATTAATTCTTGTGGAACACTTAAAGGGTTAACAAAGTTTGAAAAATCAGTTTTGAATACCTTGAGGGGTGTAGTTTCTAGAATGTGGTCACTTTTTTGGAGTTTGTGATCTAGGGGTGCATCAGGGGGGCTTCAAATGGGACATGGTGTCAAAAAACCAGTCCAGCGAAATCTGCCTTTCAAAAACCGTATGGCATTACTTTCCTTCTGCGCCCTGCTGTGTGCCCGTACAACGGTTTATGACCACATAAGGGGTGTTTCTGTAAACTACAGAATCAGAGCCATAAACATTGAGTTTTGTTTGGCTGTTAACCCTTGCTGTGTAACTGGAAAAAAATTCTTAAAATGGAAAATCTGCCAAAAAAGTGAAATTTTGAAATTGTTTCTCTATTTTCATTTAATTCTTGTGGAACACCTAAAGGGTTAACAAAGTTTGTAAAATCAGTTTTGAATACAGTTTTGATTTGCTTCTAAACTTCTAAGCCTTGTAACATCCCCCAAAAATAAAATGTCATTCCAAAAATGATCCAAACATGAAGTAGACATATGGGGAATGTAAAGTAATAACTATTTTTGTAGGTATTACTATGTATTATAGAAGTAGAGAAATTGAAACTTTTTGGGAAAATTTGGTATTTTTTTATAAAGAAAAATGAATTTATTTTTTTTACTCCATTTTACCAGTGTCATGAAGTACAATATGTGACGGGAAAAAAATCCTGAATGGCCTGGATAAGTCAAAGCGTTTCAAAGTTATCACCACATAAAGTGACACTGGTCTGATTTGCAAAAAATTGCCTTGTCCTGAAGGTGAAAATGAGCCCGGTCCTTAAGGGGTTAAACAGTGCAGTGTTTATTCACACATAAACAGGCAGATTAGCGGACGCAGTACAGAGGCAAAAACAAAGTCTTTAACTTAAACAGTGCAGTGTTTATTCACACATAAGCAAAATGACAGTTCGCCGTCTTGGTGTTCATTCACACCAGGGCAAGTCCACAGAACAAAAACATTCACCTTGACAGCGGTTTTGTCAGCAGCAGTCCACAACAGGTTTTAGGGGCCTGCTTCCCAGCAATGCAGCTCTCACACCTTTAGCATGACACACATCCTTAGATCTAAAAAAACAGAGACTCCACAGCTTCCTTGTCAGATGGAGGATAATCCACACAGCTGAGACTGCTGGCTGGGTTTTTATATCCCAGGCAAAACCCGGCCTGGAGCGTGGGGAACAGCCACCCACCCTGCACTTTGGCTGCTCCCAGTAAGAGCCGTCCCAGATCGGCTTTACAGCCACACTAAATAACCAAAAGTGTGAGTCAGCACTATCTGCCGCTGACACTTAAAATTACCGGCTCTTACCTTACCGAGGCCAGGAACCTCGGTGACACATATCTTCCGTCAATGACGGCCCCATGCGCTTTCCTACATACCTCCCATCTTTGTTCAACCCTGAGGGGGTGAACACCTGCCAGACAGTGTACTCGGGACAGGGCATCTGCATTTCCCTGTAACTTTCCTGCCCTATGTGCCACAGAAAACTTAAAGTTCTGTAGAGACAAAAAACACCTAGTTACCCAAGCATTCCTCTCTTTGACTTGGCTCATACACTTGAGAGGGGAGTGGTCGGTTACCAGACGGAACTTTCTACCCAACAGATAATAGCGGAGAGACTCGAGTGCCCACTTGATGGCCCGGCACTCTCTCTCCACTATACTGTACCTAGTCTTGGCTGGGGTAAGTTTGCGGCTCAGGAAAATAATGGGATGTTCCTCCCCATTGATGTTCTGAGAATGTACAGCTCCGAGGCCTACTTCAGAGGCATCTGTCTGTACCACAAACTCCCTCTTGAAGTCAGGTGTAACCAACACTGGGGACCCACACAGGGCCGACTTTAGAGCGGAGAAAGCCTTTTCCGCCTGCTCATTCCACTGGACTGTCACTGACTTGCGTCCCTTGAAAAGGCCTGTCAATGGTGCGGCGACTGTAGCAAATTGGGGGACAAACCTCATATAGTACCCCACCATACCCAGGAACGACTTTACTTGCCGAGTAGTGACAGGTCGAGGCCAATTCTGAATTGCCTCAATATTGTTTACCTGAGGTTTGATAATTCCACGCCCAATTACATACTCCAGGTACTTAGTCTCTTCTCACCCCTACTGCTGGCTCTTCTCACCCTAGTGCCTGGGAAACCGGGGAAGTCTCTCCCAATTATTAACTCATACGGTAACCTTGTGGCGACAACCACCTCATGCGTCCACCTGCCGGCCACTGTTGACAGAGAGACCAGGGCGGTGGGATAGTCCTTTAAGTCCCCATGAATGCATACAATGCCGACTTTACGGGCAGTATACTTGGCAGGCTGCACCAGGGCAGCTCTTACCAGGGACACCAGGCTCCCTGAATCGAGTAGTGCCACCGCCAGAGTGTCCCCCACTTCCACCAGGCACAGGTGACTATTGTCTACGGTCTCGGAGGTACCTGTGGCACACAGCTTCCTGGCATACAATGAGTGGTGGTAGCCATAGTTGGTTTCCATGGGTTCACCCCGATGGGGACAGTCGGCTCTTATATGTCCAGGCTCATGATACCGCCAGCAGACCACCGGGGCTGGGTCTGCAGGGAGTACGTCCAGGACGGGTTTGGCTGGCACCAGCCTCCGGTTTCGGAGTGGAGATTTCCGGGGTTTGACTGTCCCCCTCCCAAAAGAACCCCCCTGCAGATTTCTGGTGGCCTCGTAGCGCTCCACCAGGTCGACCATCTCCAAGGCATTATCCGGAGACTCCTGGCCGATCCAGTGCTGGAGAGGGTCCGGCAAAGCCCTTCAAAATACATCCGCCAACAGACGGTCCAACATAGCAGTGGGAGTCAATATGTCAGGCTGCAGCCATTTTTGCAATCGGTGCAGCAGATCATAATGCTGTGGTCTGGCGGGTTCAGCCGGGTTAAATTCCCACTGATGCACCCGCTGGGCCCGGACCAATACATTCACCCGAATCTCGCCAGGATCTAACCTTTTACTGTCGGGTAGTCAGCCGCTTGATCATCGGTGAGATCAAAAAATACTTGGTGGGGACCAGACGCCAGGAAAGGGACGACCTCAGCCCACTGGTCTCAGGGTAACTTTTTCCTCACGGCCACCTTTTCGAAGACTGCCAGATAGGTCTCAACGTCATCCGAGGGGGTCATCTTAGGAATCGCCGCGCGGACAGATTTCCGGGCATTGTGGACGTTCTGGGACTCTCCTACCGCTTGCAATGCCATTACATGTTGTAATAGCAGCTGGTTAGTTTTTTGTTGCTGCTTGTTAGCCTCCATGAGGGCTTTCACGACCGCTTCCTTTTTGTCAGGTGACACGGGTCGTAACCTTGCCGGCTTAATGTAGGACATGCACTGGTGTTAGGGAAATACTAAAAATTTTCGGTCTTCAGGTCTGCCTCACTGCGTTTGCCCGCATCCGACACCAATTATGGGATTTCTCTCTGGTAGGCAGATTAGCGGACGCAGTACAGAGGCAAAAACAAAGTCTTTAACTTAAACAGTGCAGTGTTTATTCACACATAAGCAAAATGACAGTTCGCCGTCTTGGTATTCATTCACACCAGGGCAAGTCCACAGAACAAAAACATTCACCTTGACAGCGGTTTTGTCAGCAGCAGTCCACAACAGGTTTTAGGGGCCTGCTTCCCAGCAATGCAGCTCTCTCAGCCCTTTAACACGGCACACATCCTTAGATCTAAAAAAACAGAGACTCCACAGCTTCCTTGTCAGATGGAGGCTAATCCACACAGCTGAGACTGCTGGCTGGGTTTTTATATCCCAGGCAAAACCCGGCCTGGAGCGTGGGGAACAGCCACCCACGACCCTGCACTTTGGCTGCTCCCAGTAAGAGCCTTCCCGGATCGGCTTTACAGCCACACTAAATAACCAAAAGTGTCAGTCAGCACTAGCTGCCGCTGACACTTAAAATTACCGGCTCTTACCTCACCGAGGCCAGGAACCTCGGTGACATATATCTTCCGTCAATGACGGCGCCTTGCGCTTTCCTACAATATATATAATATATTGATATACAGTGCTGCCCATAATTATTCATACCCCTGGCAAATTTTGACTTAAAGTTACGTTTATTCAACCAGCAAGTAATTTTTTTGACGGAAAATGACATAGGTGTCTCCCAAAAGATAATAAGACGATGTACAAGAGGCATTATTGTGGAAAGAGAAACATTTCTCACTTTGCATATAATGAGTCTATCTCATACATTAGTTTCACCTTTTAAGTTGCATTACTAAAATAAATTAACTTTGCACAATATTCAAATTTTCCGAGTTTCACCTCTATATATGTATATCAGTTTTTAAAGGGATTCTGTCACCTCCCCTCAGCCAAAAAACGATTTAAAAGCAGCCATGCAGCACAGCTTACCTGGATTAAGCTGTGCTGTTTAATCTTGAAATCCATCCAGCAGTTACTTTAAAAAACGACTTTGATCAATAAGGAAATGCGTCCTGAAGGTGCCCAGAGGGGCGTTTTTTTCTTCCTAGTGAGCCCAGTACCGCCCCTCTTTCAGTGCCCAGCCCGCCTTCCTTGTATTTTCTAACTGCCGCCCCCAGCCTGCCACAGCCTCTCCTGCCTCTCCTCCCCCTCCCTCACGCCGAACGAAGTCTCGCACAGGCGCAGTACCCACTGAGGGCTGCGCCTGTGCGATCATCAGGAGACTGAGGGCGGCAGCTTCATCTTCGTCACTGGGCATGCGCCGAGCCCAGTGACGTCCGATGCTTGCTCTTCCCTGCTGACTGAGGGAAGAGCGAGCATCGGACGTCACTGGGCTCGGCGCATGCCCAGTGACGAAGATGAAGCTGCCGCCCTCAGTCTCCTGATGATCGCACAGGCGCAGCCCTCAGTGGGTACTGCGCCTGTGCGAGACTTCGTTCGGCGTGAGGGAGGGGGAGGAGAGGCAGGAGAGGCTGTGGCAGGCTGGGGGCGGCAGTTAGAAAATACAAGGAAGGCGGGCTGGGCACTGAAAGAGGGGCGGTACTGGGCTCACTAGGAAGAAAAAAACGCCCCTCTGGGCACCTTCAGGACGCATTTCCTTATTGATCAAAGTCGTTTTTTAAAGTAACTGCTGGACGGATTTCAAGATTAAACAGCACAGCTTAATCCAGGTAAGCTGTGCTGCATGGCTGCTTTTAAATCGTTTTTTGGCTGAGGGGAGGTGACAGAATCCCTTTAAGATGCCATACTTCTAGTACCTGCTTCATTTTATCAAACATTCCATTAGGTGGCAGTATTTTGCTGTTTGCAACACTGTCATCATCCTTGAAAAGGAATTCTGCCAATGCAAATGTTGCAAATTCACATAAAGCAGACTGATTTATTTATAAAAGGTTAATTTTCTATACACCAGTAACATTGCTGGATATTACAAATATTGCATTTTATTATTTGTGTAACTGGAAATAATTATATTTTCATAACAAACTGATGATAGGGACAAAAGTAAGGCTGTGACGATGAACAATACGGATATGCTCCTTTGTTTTGCAGTATGTAAGACTGCATGCAGACGATGCGGCCCCTGCATCGCTTTTTGGGAAAAGCCTACTCTGTGAAATATTTCAGGACTGTGCCTGCTGTATGTATTTGTACTGTGACCCTTATCATCTGCTGAGTAAAGAAGAGACCTTAGTTTGCTATATTCACTGCCCTCTTACTCTTCCCTTGTCCTATTGCCTTGCACAGGGCCGGTTTTAGACAAAATGGGGCCCTGAGCAAACTTAAAAGTGGGAGTATTGTATCAACAGTCATATTCAGTCAATTTAGTATATAGTAAATAGTTTATAGTATAACCCCCCAGCCCCAAACTGTATACAGTATAGCCCCCCAGCACCACACAGTATAACACCCCTGGTCCACTCAGTATATGGTATACTACTTTCAACCAGGGCTGTATTTAGATTTAATGTTGCCCTAGGTACTTTAGTGATGGCCCCCGATCCTTATTGATGTCCATACAATTTAGCTAGCTGACGGACAAACGTTCCATAGGCCATCAGCTATCCTTCACAACTCCCCCATAAGCATGCACACTAGACTGAAAGCCATGCTGCAAACAAAAACAAAAAAAAAATCCTACGCCAGTATTACTAAGAAGCTCATTGGAGTTAAGTGCATCTAATTTATTAAGAGACGTACACCTCTTAGGGTACTTTCACACTAGCGTTAATGTTTTCTGGTATTGAGTTTCATCATAGGGGCTCAATACCGGAAAAAAACGCATCAGTTTTATCCTAATGCATTCTGAATGGAAAGCAATCCATTCAGTATGCATCAGAATGTCTTCCGTTTTGTCCCTTTTACGGTATTTGGCTGGGGAAAATACTGCAGCATGCTCAGGGCCGTCTGTAACGTGGGACAAAAGGGGCAGCTGCCCCAGGCCCAGATGCTCCTGGGGGGCCCAAGGTAGCTGCCTCTTGAGCCCCGCTGGCCACTGTCCACAAATTCAATGACATCGTCCGAGGGACCAGGAAGCGGTGAAGGTGTGAGGAGAGGAGCAGCGGCATCCAGGAGCAGAAGAGGTAAGTGGGTTTTTTATGTTATATTTATGAGGCTGATAGACACTTCTGGGGGCTGGTGAGAGGCACTGAGGGCTGATGGAGAGGCTGCTGGGAGCTGATGAGAAGCTACCAGGGGTTGATGAGAGGCTACTGGGGGCTGCTATAAGACTACTGGGGGCTGCTATAAGGCTACTGGGGGCTGCTATGAGGCTACTGGGGGCTGCTATAAGGCTAATGGGGGGCTGCTATGAGGCTAATGGGGGGCTGCTATGAGGCTACTGGGAGCTGATGAGAGGCATGGGGCTCTTATCTGAGATCTGATTGGGGGTCATTCATATTGGGGTCTGAGATGAGGTCTGATTGGGGGTCTGATCTGAGGTCTTATTACCATTGGGGATCTTATTGGGGCTGTTAGCTGAGGTCTGATTAACATTGGGGGTCTGATTGGTGGTCTGACCTGAGGTATAATGACATATTTTTTTTCGTATTGTCTCTCTATAAAACCTAGGTGCATCTTATGGGCCAGTGCATCTTATAGGGCGAAAAATGCTTGCTCCTCCTCCCGAACTCCCCTGCCCTTTGCGTACGCCGCACGCCGTTACGCGGAGGCACTGCAACACTAAGGTGAGCCGAGCCCCGGTCTCCTTCCTGAACTACAGAGCGGTGCCCACTTCCATCCCTGAGCCCAGCTGCCCAGAGCACTGATCCTGAGCCTGCTGGAGTCTTCAGAACTGTAAGTATTTACAGTAATTCACTGTGGGCTATAATATATATATATTACTTGTTTTATGTGAGTAAGGGTGCTGGGTGGTTGGAGAAGGGGGAAAGATGGAGAAGGGGGAGGGAGGGGTGGATAGAGGGGTTAGTAGTACAGTACTATCTGCACATTGAAAAAAAATAAGTAATATGCAAAATACTATGTATTTGTGTCAGAAGTTGTGCTTTTTTAATTTTTAGAATATGATACAGCCATTTTATTTGATACTTTTGTGCAGATTCTTTTTTTTCTCTATATTTAGGGACACTATAGTCACCAGAACCACAACAGCTAAACGTAGTAGTTCTGGTGTCTATAGCATTTATCTGCAAGCTTTTTAATGTAAACACTGCCTTTTCAGAAAAAAAGGCAGTATTTACATTACTGCCAAGGAACACCTCTAGTGGCCACATGCTAGAGTGTGGGAAGGCGGGATCCATGGGGCCCAAGTAAATTCTTGCCCTGGGTCCAATCAATATTAAAGACGGCACTGAGCATGCTGCGGTATTTTTTCCGGCCAAAATTCCGGAACATTTGCCTGAATGCTGGATCCGGCATTGATTTCCATTGAAATGTTTTAATGCCAGATCCGGTACCAAGTGTTCCAGAAAAACAGATCCGGTTTCCCAGTCTGCGCATGAACAGACCTTTAAATCAGTGAAAAAAATAAATACTGGATCCAGTTTTCTGGATGACACCAGAGAGATGGATCCGGTATTGCAATGCATTTGTTAGACATCTGGAAACAAATTATATCCATTTGTATACGGATTTACGGATCCGGCAGGCATTTCCGGCAACGGAACCCTTAGTAAATTAGGTGCCTCTTTTGGCAGTCCATGCAACTGCATGCTCATTGATGGCATGTCAGTGACAGTGTGTCACGTCACACAGCAGCTCTTGCTTCTTCCTTGGTGCCCCATTAGGGTCTGCCACTGAGTGTGACAAAGCTCATTGCTGCTCCAACAATCAGCTTAACACTTAGCACCACAGTGCAGAGGAAAGACAAGGAAATCACTCTTCTCTCTCTCCTCCTCTTTGACCTTGTTGATGCTACAGCCAGGGCCTATTCTTGATTTTATGCTGCCCAAGGAGAAAATTGAATGCTGCCCTTCCTTTCTTTGCCAAATTCTCAATCCAACCCCTCCCCCAAAAAATAATCAGCAGTAATTACCTCTGACATACAGTCTCCTCCTGTGATGTAGACATTCTCTTTCCTCATCTTCTCCATCCGGACCAGACCGCCATGATTTCTTTCAGCCACGTTTTGTCTCAGAGACATTTTAGGTTCCTCACTTTTCTATTATTCTCCTTAACCTGGTGTCCCAACAGTGTTATCTTGCTACCCTCAATACTGTGCCCACTGTGCTCCCAATGCCCCCAAATACTATACTGCAGAAATAACAGTACCATACAGATAGTGTGTTCCAAAGTCCAACCAATAGTAATTTCTTCCTAGAGTGCCCTCATTAGTAATAGAGCCCCTTTTATGAGTCCCCAATAGTGATAATGCTTCCCAAGAGTGCCCCCATTAGTAGAAAAGCCCTCCAGAATTAATAATGCCCCCAGTGGAAATAAGGTCCCTCTATTGTGCCCCCAGTGGAAAAAGGCTCCCTATAGCTCCCTCAGTAGTAATAAGATGCCCTATAGTGCCCTCATTAGAAATAAGGCCTATCAATAAATCACTCCTATAGAACCCCCAGTAGTAATAAGGCCTCCTATAATGTCCCCAGTAGTTATAATGCCCCTACATTACGTTTATAATGGTCCCTATAGCAGCCTCTATAATTATGCCCCTATAGTGCCCCCAGTATTTATATTGCCCCTACTGTTAGAATGCTCGCTCTGTAGTGCCCTCAGTATTTATAATGACACACATTCACACAAGGACACACACTCCGTCTCTGGCCCCTGCACAATACTTCAGCTAGGCCTCACCACACTTCAGCAGGGTTCCTCTCCATAGTTAGGGAAACAGGTCTCGGCTCCACCCCCACAAGTCTGGTCACATGGACAATGACATATGGAAGGTCCTTTAGCCCACTAGGAAAAAAACATCTACCTTGTTCTGAGACATGGGGCTGCCCACCCCAGCAGTGCATAGAGCAAAAATTGTGTCCATTGCTTGGGTAAGCTGCCCTAGAATTCACAAAAGGCAGTTCATCGAAGTCCAAGTCGGGGGCTGCGGGGGTGAGTGGGCCTGCATTGGCCCTGAGCAGGGACACTATGGAAGCTGCATGGCCGTGCGGCCTAAAGGGAACACTGTTTATGACCACCCTGTAATACAGCAGTGATCGGCGTGATTGCACACTATAGGAAATAGCAGTGGTCTATTGTAGGGGTGGTCATAACCCCTGCATATGAGCAGTGTATACTGTGATGGAAAAAATTATTCAAGCCAGCAAAGGAAACAATATGGACAATCATAATGCAGTAGTAAGTGCATTTAACCCTTAGGCTCCTAGCGCCATACATGTACGGCCCTGGGAGGGTTTTTAAACATGGCACCCATTTGCGTGTGCAGGGAGCACCATAGCTGGTGGGTTTCTGCTGTTTCAAACAGCAGAGGCTTGTGGCATTCAGAAAAGCTGGTCATTAATTTTACTACGATGAGTTTCTCTGAAGAGAGCCAGAGTATTAGAGCTGCAGCAGGTGGCAGGCCAAAATAGGATAACAGCAATTGGAGCTTATTCTGTACTTCTATGGAAAAACAGTATAAGCTGTATATCACCCCCTTTCCCTAGAATAAAAAAATAAAAAAATAATAAAAAAAATATATAAAGCTCATGGGCATTGCAGCGTCTGAAAACGCCTCTACTATTAAAATATTTATCCCATACAACGAATGGTGTAACAGAAAAGAAATATCATAATGGTCGATTCGCCATTTTTTCATAACTTCTCTGACCCCAAATAATTGAATAAATTGTGATAAAAAAGTCACACACACTCCAAAATGGTATCAATAAAAACTACAGCTAGTCACACAATACTATAAAAAAAATTGTGGTGGTCTGAATATGGCAATGTAAAAAAAAAATGTTTTCATTTTTTTTTTCAGTATTAAATCACAATAAAAAATATACATATGTGGCATCGCTGGATTAATACTGACCTGGTGAATGAAGAGCACAAGTCAGTTTTACTGCATAGTGAATGTTGCAAAAAAGAGAAAACTGTAAGGGCTCGTTCACATGACCTTGTGATGCCCGTGCCTGTATTGCGGACAGCATTTGCGGATCCGCAATACACAGGTCCCGTTCCGTGGTCATTCCGCATCACGGATACAGACCCATTCATTTTAATGGGTCCGTAAATCCGGAGATGCGGAACGGTGCAGAACGGAACCACTGAACGGAACACTACGGAAGGACTACAGAGTGCTTTCTGAGGTTCCGTTCCGTGGTCGTGTGAACAAGCCCGAAAACTGTGGTGGAATCACTTTTTTTCCAATTTCACCCCATTTGGAATTTTTTTCCTGCTTCCCACTACATTCCATGTAATATTAGATGGTGGCATTAAAAAGTACCACTTGTCTCTCAAAAAACAAGCCGTCATATGTCTATATGAACGGAAAAAATAAAAGAAACGTATGAGTCTGGGAAGACAGGGGAGAAAAATGAAAATGTCAAAACAAATAAATCTACAGCATCCAACTGGTTAATCAAGCCAACATGGTAGATGTACACGTGTCAGCTGAATGTAATGCTGTTTGCCTCATCTCTAAAGGTGGCCACAATGTTGGAAAAATAGCTACTGTATCTCACAAAAGTAAGTCCACCCCTCACATTTTTGTAAATATTTTATTCCATCTTTACATGGGACAACACTGAAGGTATGACACGGTGATACAATGTACAGTAGTCAGTGTACAGCTTGCATAACAGTGTACACTTGGTGTGCCCTTTCGTGAGATACTGCATTTTATAAATTGGGAATTAGCCCCTTGGTGCAACAAGGGCGGTGTTGTTGCACCTTCTTGCACTGCAATGAGCAGGACACTGGGTCAGTGGAGTTGCTGTGCAGTGGGTCAGTTTATATGTGTATAAGTTTGTGACGCCAATCGCAGCTTGCGCAGGTACTATAGCAGGGCCCTTTAAGATGTAATAGCTAATATGCCAGAGGGGGATAATGTCTCTTTGTAGTGTCAACGGTGTCTCCTACCTTGGTACGGCTGGACTCCTGAATCCTGGCTCAATTGCAATAAATCTGAGTGCTGTTAGTAGGAGTTTTGATGGAATAATTGAGATCCAGACAGGAGATATAGTCCAACTCGTCTTTACTGAATGGCAGCTTTAAATCCATACAAGTTACAGCTTTTAGTCTTGGTTCCCAGCAGGTTTTGGCAATATGTGGCAGGAATCTATATGTATTCTGCTTCTTATCATATGCCTAGTAGATCTGGCAGGTATCTGTCTTCTGCTCTGTTTGTCTTCTGCTTTATAATGGGTCTGACTAGCTGAGGAGGAATTCTCCTGGACTTGGGAAATGTACTCACAGCTTGGCTCACAGGGTATGCTTCTTCCTGGAGGCTGGAGATAGCTGCTTCTCTGGTCGACCAGCTGAGGTAGATGACTCACTGGGAAGATGGATCCTGACCTCAGCCGAGGCGGGATCCAGGGTTGGGATCCCTAGTTCTGGGAGCTCCTATCAACACAGCCTACCCCAACAGGGGGTGGCTGGTACACTCACAAGACTTCCTTCTCCTCCTCATTATACAGGACATGGGAACGTCCCACTTCTGCTCATACAGGGGAGCCTAGACTGGAATGGACTATTCCAGGCTAGAAATACTAAACTGTCTATAGACTGCCTACACATTGCCGCCGCCTACTGTTGTACATGGAGAATTACAGCAATTTACATAAAACAGTCATAGAAAATCCATATAATCGAAAATCCAATGTAAGATTACACAGGATGATAATACATATACACTTAACATCAGGATGTTACAGCACCCAGAGACCTCTCTTCCTGTTTTCTATATCACGCCCCACCACTTTGACAAGTAGTGAAAACATATTCATGTCTGGCCCTAAAGTCTTGTGGAAGCTCATGTGGTGTATGCACTGTACAGGGATGGAGACCGCCGGGCACTCTATCCCTTAACAGTGTGTGCGCCGAAACACATTGCGGAATGCAGGCTATTAGCAGAGCGAGCTCAGGGCAGGATCTGACATAAAACATTGCTCTCCTGCCTGTGCCCGCTCTGCTAAAGCCTGACATTGCCCGTGTATCCCAGGCTTTAGCGGAGCAGCGCTGGTGCAGGCAGGAGGAGCGATGCTGTGCCCGTACAGTGGGAAATCTATACTCTTGTACACAGCGCTGTATGGGAGTATAGATTCTAAAGCGCAGTAGGCACCTGAAGTTCAGGCACCTATGTTGCATAATGGGGAAATAAAAAAATACTAAATAACGTGTGTTACAAAAATGAACAGAATTTAATAACATTTGGGTACACTTTAATGGGTACATGCCATCATTCTCTAGATATTGTTATCAGGACAACTATGAGAGTCTGAATAGCTCCATGGATTAGCTTTAGGCCTCATGCACACAAACATTTTTCGGGTCCGCATCCGATCCACAGTTTTTGCTGCTCGGGTGCGGACCCATTCACTTTAATGGGGCTGCAAATGATGTGGACAGCACTCCGTGTACTGTCCGCATCCGTTGCTCAGTTCTGAGGCCCCGCAAAAAAAAATATAGCATGTCCTATTCTTGTCCGTTTTGCTCCGTTCCGCAAATTGCGGAAGGCACACGTGCGGCTTCCATTTTTTTGCGGATCCGCAAAAACCAGCACGGTCGTGTGCATGAGGCCTTAGCTGTAGCTCACACATACAGACCTCTGCTGTCTTTACGTCTCATTTTAGATTGAAGTTTACTATGAATTACCGATTGTCTTCCTAATGACCAGATTGATTTCAAGTTTTCCACTGACAATGCCGCATGACGTGATCTGTCACCTAGCCCGTCCCTTGCCAATTACCGTCTATTGGCCGCAGTATCATACCCTGAGTCCTATCTCTAGCCTCATCACACAGCCGCCCTGTAGCATAAAGCCAATCAGTGCTGTGCCCAGGACGACGGCTCCTCCTGCAGCCTCCATTCCTTACTCAATGGGAATTCTTGAATGAAGTGGGGAGGGGGGGACGCTGCTGCTGCTGCACAGTGCCTGAGTCTTTAGGCGGTCTGTTGCTATAGTGACTTCTTCCAGGAGCTGCCCAGTCTACTGTGTAGTAGTAACAAAGCTCCACTTCTCAGATGCTGATGGGGACAACACAGGGAGAGGAGGAGGAGGAGCAGAGGCAGCTGTGTGCATTTAACCAGCCCTAGCCCCAGGTAAATCAAAGACCCCTTTGTTTATTTTAATACCTGTGGTGTATTATGAGGCACTAGGCTGGTGCCTCATTACTGTGCAGGAAGAAGCGCCCTGTGCACCCAGGCTTTGTCAGCTAATACTGCAGCAAGAGGTCTTCCCATAGAGACAGGGAGGTTAGGGCATGGATGAGAAGAAAACAATGTATTTATTATTATTATTATCTGTCAATTCAACAACCATATTGTTGGCATTTCTGCAGAATGTTCTGTCTTCTATCATCCATGTAGATTTCAGAATGAATCCCTACTTGTATAAAGTGAATGCTATTACATGCCGTGGAGGGAATAGGCTGTACCGTGATGTATACTGTAGGTATGGTTAGCGGCATTACTTGTTCACCTTGACTGAGGTCTGTAAGATAAGACTCCTATTGAAGAACTGCTTACCTTGGTGAACAAAGGAGGCTGATCCCTGGAAGATCACTGTGTGCATTCTGCTCCACACAAAAGGAGCTTTATCCCATTTATGATGTTTTACTATGTCTACACAATACCCCAGCCTACATTTACATTACACTGTGCTTAGGATCGATAACCGACAGCTTTTTGTAGTCAATACAAAACGAATGGGTTTAAAGTTTTCGCCTGTTTGGTATTATTTATGGCTTTATTACACCTGTTGCTCATGTAGCACTGCGGTATACATGATAAGCCTCATGTATAACAACTAGTAAAAACCAGAGTCCAGATTTCCTTATTCCAGGGCAGATTCGATTAGTTTATGAGGCCAATGGATTGACTGCTGTGGATAACTACTTTTTGAATGCACTATAACAGTGATGGTGATCCGTTTAGAGACCGAGTGCCCAAACTGCAACCCAAGACCTACTTATTTATTGCACGGAATACTACAATACAATGGACACCACAGTCCAATATAGTATATCTTGCATGTACTTTATTATTTAGCTATGATACCCTGCCTGCATTCAATGTGCTGCCTGTGCCATTCATAGCGTGCCCTGCACTGATGAATGGCAGGTAAAGTCTAAGTGCCCTTTTTTACACGTTTTCCGCGTGGGTGCAGTGCGTGAGTTGAACGCATTGCACCCGCACTGAATCCAGACCCATTCATTTCTATGGGGCTGTGCACACGAGCGGTGATTTTCACGCATCACTTGTGCGTTGCGTGAAAATCGCAGCAAGCTCTATTTTGTGCGTTTTTCACACAACGCAGGCCCCATAGAAGTGAACGGGGCTGCGTGAAAATCGCAAGCATCCGCAAGAAAGTGTGGATGCAGTGCGATTTTCACGCACGGTTGCTAGGAGACGATCAAGATGGGGACCCGATCATTATTATTTTCCCTTATAGCATGGTTATAAGGGGAAATAATAGCATTCTTAAAACAGAATGCATAGTACAATAGGGCTGGAGGGGTTAAAAAAAATAAGAATATTTAACTCACCTTAATCCACTTGTTCCCGCAGACCAGATTCTCTTCTGTCTTCATCTGTGAGGAAAAGGACCTGTGGTGACGTCACTGCACTCATCACATGATCCATCACCATGATGATGGATCATGTGATAGACCATGTGATGAGCACAGTGACGTCACCACAGGTCCTTTCCCTCAAAGATGAAGACAGAAGAGATGCCGGCTGGGCGAACAAGTGGATTAAAGTGAGTTAAAATATTTTTAATTTTTTTTAACCCCTCCAGCCCTATTGTACTATGCATTCTGCTTTAAGAATGCTATTATTTTTCCTTATAACCATGTTATAAGGGAAAATAATACAATCTGCACAACACCTAACCCAAACCCGAACTTCTGTGAAGAAGTTCGGGTTTGGGTACCAAACATGCCGATTTTTATCACGCGCGTGCAAAACGCATTAAAATGTTTTGCACTCTCGCAGAAAAATCGCACATTTTCCCGCGATGCACCTGCCTCTTATCCGGGCCAAAAACATGACGCCCGTGTGAAAGAGGCCTAAAGCATATTGGTACACCATAGACCTTTTCCAGGGTGCAGGTGCCCACAGAGAGGGCCCTGAGTGCCACCTCTGGCATCCGTGCCATAGGTTCGCCACCACTGCAACATACTATACATCAGCCCCAAATTAGTCCCTGTGCTCAATCAGACTCACCAAATTCTCTGATATGTATATACATCTTACAGCACTTTACGCATAAAGCCATGTAAAGGGGACCTGTCACCATGCCCATTTAGGTAACTACTCGCATTTTCCAGGTAATGTCAATGTTGGAGTATCTTTTCATATAAGTCTATGTTGTGCCATTTCTCTATTATTCCTATTAGTTTATGAATAAATTACCAACTGGGTGTTACCAGTTGGGGGCGTGTCTCTTCACAGTCTGACACTGGCAGCACTGATTGGATAGTGTCAGGACGCACACGCCAACTAGTAACGCCCAGTTGACAATCCATAAAGTTGTAGTAGGAATAATAGCGGAATGACATAATAAAAAGCCATGCTTCAGAATGATCATTTGGTGTGGAATACAATTATTTACAAAAAAAAAAAGACATCAGAAGAGGAGACAGAACCTTTTTTAAGAACTATATGAAGATGAAGATTGTTAATATTATTATGTTATTACTAAGAGTATATCATAATAATAATATTATCTCGCTGTAGTATTAGTGCCAATGATTATCCCCTTTATTACATCACTATGGTGAAAGGAATTTATAGAAGACTAGTCTCGAAAATTGTATCTGCATATTTAATGAGGTTTAATACTATCAAAAGCTTTGCCGGTAATATTTTGTATTCTATCTTGTATTTACTATGAGATATATGAATTTTTTTTATTTAACCTTTTTCCAAAAAATCAAAACAAATTCAAACTCAACCATAATTCAGAATTGTTTGTTAAATCTGAAATTTCAAGTTTGGAGCATGGAAGTAATTGTTTGGTCAATGTAGTAAACGGTGTCATCTACTGTATCTTCTAGCCGTATACTCAATATTGATCTAAGGCTTTGTTCACATTTGCCTTTTAGCTTGGGTTCTACCATGTTAACCTTCATTTTGACAATGTTGCATGCAGCAATATTCTTCCCATCTACAACTGTTGCAGGCAGCAAATAACCAACGAAATGGGTAGGGACGCTTTAAGGAAGGAAATCTGTCACCAACAACCTCCCTATCAAACTGTTTGAGTAGACATGTAGCTGTGGTTCACCAGATTAAAGTCTAGTTTTTCTTTTGTTGATCCAAGGCTCTGTTTCTGAGTTATGATATTTTTCTTAATATGCAAATTAGGCATTTGGTGCAATGAGGGTGTTGCCATTGCTCTGGTTGCCCCCAAGCTCCATTGCTTTCTGTGTCCAGCTCCTCTCTGGCTGCTTTCCCCAATACCTGGCTCTTTCAATCAAAGCAGCAAGAGAGGGACTGGCCACAGAAAGAGCAGAGCTTGGGTGCAACAAGAGCAATGGAAAGGCCTAATTTACATATTAAGAAAAAGTATCATACCTCGAGAATGGAGCATAAAAGATCAGCAAAAGAAAAGAAGAGCTTTAGTCAGGTGAACCACAACTATGGGTCAATTAGATAGGCAGGTCGCTGGTGACAGATTCCCTTTACTGCAGCCGGCCCATATCATTGGTAATCTGCTGCCTGCAACAGCCGTAGATAAATTACTAACAAATATAAGGCGCCTGTAACATTTTCAACTTCTGGTACAGGTCGTGGTCCTTGCGCCTGAGATGGTTTGTTCTGATGTGGGCTCTCCTATCATAGTTGGGTCCATTTGATCTTGTGATGTTCCTTGCGCCTGAGATGGTTTGTTCTGATGTAGGCTCACCTATCATAGTTGGGTCCATTTGCTCTTGGGATGTTTCCTTCCGCCTGAGATGGTTTGTTCTGATGTGAGCTCTCCTATCATAGTTGGGTCCATTTGATCTTGTCATGTTCCTTCCACCTGAGATGGTTTGTTCTGATGTAGGCTCTCCTATCATAGTTGGGTCCATTTGATCTTGTGATGTCTTCCTCTCCTACAATACTTCACAATAATGTTTGTGCTTAAACTCAACATGGGGAGGTGAGCGTAACTTAAGGCAGGGATGCTCAACCTGCAGCCCTCCGGGTGTTGAAAAACTACAACTCCCACAATGCCTTCTGTAGGCTCTCTGGGCATGCTGGGAGTTGTAGTTTTGCAACAGCTGGAGGGCTGCAGGTTGGGCATCCCTGACTTCAGGTAATGACGCCCGTCCACCTCACAGTTTTTACCCTATAAGCACCTTAGCAGTAATACGGGGACGTTTTAGCATTTGTATGATGGCTGCAGTACTTAGACCTTCAGTGGTTCTACTAAAGAGAAGGCTATTGGATTCTACAGTGATTTAAGTCTGGGTGAGAAGAACCATGGGACATCCAGGCATCGTGACCATAATATGGATGATAAAATGAGCCTGTAATTCAATCATCTTAAACTGGACCAAGTGTTTGATATATATAACTTTCTGGTCGTCTGGTGCTGAACGACATCATCCTGTAGCCAGGGGAGATTTTATAAATACAGCTTCATTGTCCTCTCTGTCTGTCTATCTATCTATCTATCTATGTTATATCTATCTCATATCCATCTATTTATCTCATATCTATCTGTCCGTCCGTCTGTCTATCTATTCATCTATGTTTTATCTATCTATTTATCTATCATCTATCTATCTAATATCTATCTAATATCTATTTATCGATCTATCTAATATCTATATATCTATCTGTCCGTCCGTCTGTCTATCTATTCATCTATGTTTTATCTATCTATTTATCTATCATCTATCTATCTAATATCTATCTAATATCTATTTATCGATCTATCTAATATCTATATATCTATCTGTCCGTCCGTCTGTCTATCTATTCATCTATGTTCTATCGATCTATTTATCTATCATCTATCTATATATCTATCTAATATCTATCTATCTAATATCTATTTATCTATCTATCTATCTATAATTCTATCTACCGTAATGTTTTCTGCTGTTTCTTACAGTTAGTTAGGTTTAGAGCAGTGGGAATTCAGAAGTGAGAAAACAATCACATCTGCGTTAGTCCCTATATACTGCAGGTCCCATACCCCGTGCCATGTAAGGTCTCTCTAGATCACTTGTAAATCTTGCTAGGATACAGATACAGCACGTAGCACCGTAGCACTTTGAAGTGTGAGGTGTTAAGATTTCTGTGCATAATCAATCCGCTATTTTTTACATTTACAGCTTGAAAAAAAAAGTGTAAGTTTCGCTACTACAGTAGCACTTTGTAACTACAAACCTTTTAGTAAAAGTATAATTAACCCCTTACTGATCCCTGATAATCAGTTTTTAAGGCGCCATGTTCTAGAGGTGACTAGACACCCAAAAATCCACTGATACATACACAGTGTTCAATGAGCATAGCCCTGTAAGACGTCCATAAACAATTCAACTAATAGTCATTCTCCCAATATACCACTCTACTGAATCATAATTTGCCAGCTGGGGGGGTAGAGTATTCTTTAAGTCTTGGCTCTTAGTGGTTTTCAGTCTATCAAAGAACTATTCTATGAACATGATTAGCTGTTAATCTCTACACAGAGGTAGGGTACAGTGCATTATCCCATTTCTACAACACTAGTTTTTGCTTAGGCTAGTTTCACACTAGTGCTATGTATCCATTCTAGCAGGGATCATCCTGCTGTATCTCTCTGCATTCCGCCATTGCCAGAAGCTTAAACGTTGCTTCTGGCCCCCATTAACTATAATGGGGACCGGTGAAGATCCTGCTGCAACCTGGTAAATATGCCAAGAATTGTTCGGAAGAAAACCGCTGCGCGCTAACCTGACTGTGACAACATATATGAATTATACCT
Organism: Bufo gargarizans; assembly: GCF_014858855.1. Lineage (NCBI taxonomy): Eukaryota > Metazoa > Chordata > Amphibia > Anura > Bufonidae > Bufo > Bufo gargarizans. The sequence continues at coordinate 332,293,786 of NC_058084.1, forward strand.
GCATGTAACATCATTATGCTATTTTGTTCCTGTGTTGTGATGTTACGGTGCACTTGGAGACTTTGTATGAGTTATTCCTGTGCTATGATATCATGATTTGCATTAGTATTGTACTGTGACATCACTGTGTGTATTGTCCCTATGCTGTGACATCATTATGTGCATCAAGAAGCAGAAAAGGCAACATCATCCATTATCTGACAACATACAGTAAAAATGCAACACTGTGACTCGTTACAATGACAAAAATTACCAACATTTCTGGTGGTAAACTTGGGGCATTTGAGCCCTGTTTGCTGAAAACGTTCACACCCACCTTGGAATGTCCACTTCTGGGTAGGGATTACATAAACCCCACAATTTGGACAGCCCAAATTTGCCACAATTGTCTCTGAAAATGAAAGACAGCCTATGCAAATTTGGGACTATGCAATGGCTGGGTCTTTCCCAAGTTTGAAGACCTAGTCATTGTAAAGGGTCAAATCATTATGTTTTCCTGTATGTTGTGGGATCAATAAAGAGATCTAATGTTTGATGGATGTTCTTGGTTCTTCTGCTTCTTGGATTGACTGGTTGGGATGAGGACCATTCCACTTCAATGTACAGTTAGGTGCTGTCCTAAACAATCATCGTTAGTATTAAGTCATTATTCCAAAGTAATCATAGGCATTTGGGGGGAGGCTTAACAAACTGGTGTAAAGTAGAACTGGCCATAGCAACCAATCAGGTTCCACATTTCCTTTTTCACAGCTCTTTTGGAAAATGAAAGCAGGAATCTGATTGGTTACTATGGGCAACTAAGCCAGTTCTACTTTATACCAGTTTCATAAATCTTCCCCTTTATTTTCTGAACTCACTGCTAAAGGTGGTCATGATAGAATATGTCCCTATTCCATAGTAATATATTGTTTATCTCAATATTGTAATTGTATGGGGTCTAATGGCTGTCCTACCTACTCCTGCCAGTTGCACATACCCTGTTCTAGATAGCATTGGGAAAGTACAGCTTAAGCACCATGTCTGGTGGTGAAGGAGAAGCATGAGAAACATAGGCACAGGGAAGACATCCTGCACACGAGGACAGGGCGAATTACTCTTTAAGAGTGTCTGACTTTCCAATCAACAAGAGAAGTGTGGGGTGTAAACCGTTGTCTGAGTGCCCCTGCACCTCCGCAGAACGGAAAAGGTTGGCAGGTGGAGTTGCCAAGGAGCCTCTGTGCATGGTCCAGACAAGTGGGTGGAGAGTGGCGTCCCTGCAGGAATAGAGAGACTACAGAGCCTGAGCAGATGGTGGAGTTCCCAGGAGCCTCCTGTAACTTGTGAGAACTGATGTGCAAAGGAGAGGCCTTTATAAGAAGTACACTTTTACCAGGAAGGATATACTGTACAGACAGTCAGAAGGAGACCCACCATTGCCTACTTCACAAACTATCTGCTTTATAGTTGTGTAACTATGAAAAATGGTGCCTCAAATTGGAGAAGACTGTGTGTATCCCGCTTGGCTGAATTGCCAAGCTGATCTATTTGGGCTGAATCTGTATTGTATCTGTAACATTATTTAAGTCAATATTAGCTGCCCCCACTCAGCTTCAGGCAAGCTAGACATTAATGTCAAAGGAAGGATCAAAAGCAATAGCGGATGCCGTGCGGGTAATCCGATGCGTGGAAGAGAGCCAAGCTCCGCTCCGGACAGCAGAGACATGGAGCATTACCATGATTGATAATGCTCCGGGCCTCTCTGTGATCTTTTTACTACAAAATCACGGTGACAACTTTATCTCACTGTGATTTTGTAGTAAAAAGGTCACAGAGAGGCCCGGAGCATTATTAGTCATGTTAATGCTCCGTGTCTCTGCTGTCCGGAACAGGGCTTGGCTCCCTTTCACGCAGCGGATTACCCGCACGGCATCCACTCGTGTGAAAGACCCCCTAGGCAAGTTTTATCATACAACACGTTTATTAAACCTTCATTTGCAATGCAGAAAAGTATATTCAGATGTTTTAACCTTTAAAGTCACCCTACATTGCCTTCGCAGGGGCAGCTCCTTTACTGCGGCTACACACTAAGGCTACATGCACACGACCGTATGTGTTTTGCGGTCTGCAAATTACGGATCCGCAAAAACAAAGGCAGTTTTTTTTTTGTGGATCATTTTTTTTGCGGATCCAATGTAATAATACCTATCCTTGTCTGCAAACTAGAGAAAAATAGGACATGCACAATTTTAGGACATACTGATGCGGACAGCACACAGTGAAATGAATGGGTCTGCATCCTATCCGCAAAAGAAACGGAACGGACACGAAAACAAACAACGTTCGTGTGCATGTAGCCTAAGGCCTTGTTGATATTTCTGTTTTTCACTAACGTGTGCTGTCTGCTAATATACCCATTCATTTGAATGTGTCTATTTACCGTGGGTCAATAAAAAAATCACGGAAACATGCACTATTTTGGTCTGTGATGCGCCCATTGAAGTCTATGGGTCCATGATGTTATCCGTGTTGCATCGGTTTTTCACTGAATACTAATAGGAAATGCTTTAGAAATGAATTTTTAGCTGAGCTGCATCTGTAGATAACGGATGACGTATGGAGGGTAAAAACACGGATCCTTCACTGACATCTTCACGGATGTAATACGGACTGATTTTTTTCACGGACGTCAAATAGACACGGAAATGTGGACAGGGCCTAAAGTTTAGACAAGCTTTTGTCATAAGCTGCCTAGGAAACTGTGCAGGAAATCACTGTCTTATTTGAGGTGGCACACTTTAGGATAGCTGCACACACTGAGGATTATGCACGCTTTTTCCGTGCGGGTTCTCATACGGAAAAACCACAGCGTAATACAGCACAAGCAAAGTGAATAAGATTTCTCTTTCTGTGCGGTCAGTTGTTTCTGGTTTTTTTTTTGTTTTTTTTTGTGTGCAGATTTTAACCTTTGAAATCCAAAGTGTGAGATCTGTTGAAAAATCACATCAAATTGCAAGAAAATCATGGATTTTTGTGTGGATTTGGTGCAGAAATCTGTGCACAATTTCTTTTTGTAACCATGCACCTGTGTGCAAGTAGCCTAAAATCTGCCTTCCAGAAACCATATGGCGTTCCTTTCCTTCTGTGCCCTGGCGTTTGGTCATACAGCAGTTTACGACCACATATTGGGTGTTTCTATAAACTACAGAATCAGGGCAATAAATATTGAGTTTTTTTTGGGTGTTAACCCTTGCTTTGTTACTGGAAAAAATGGATTAAAATGGAAAATTTTCCAAAATATTGCTGTTTTGGCACCGTTTTTATTCAATTTTTTTGACTGTGTTCATTAGAGGGGTTAGGTCATGGGATATTTTTATAGAGCAGATTCTTACGGATGCGGCAATACCTAATATGTCTACTTTTAAAAAGTTATTTAGGTTTTACATTATAATATTTTGAAACAAAAAATAATAATAATTTTAGTATCTCCATAGTCTGAGAGTCAGTTTTTGTTTAGTTTTTAGGTAGGGGCTCATCTTTTGCGGGATGAGAGGACAGTTTTATTGGCACTATTTTGGGGGGCATATGACTTTTTGATTGCTTGCTATTACATTTTTTGTGATGTAAGGTGACAAAGAAAAGGCTTTTTTTACATTGTTTTTATTTTTTTGACTGTGTTCATCTGAGGGGTTAGGTCATGGGGTTTTTTTATAGAGCAGATTCTTACGGACGCGGCGATACTTAATATGTATACATTTTGTACTTATTTTAGTTTTACTAAATAATATCATTTTTGGAAAAAAAAATTGTTTTAGTGTCTCAAGTCAGAGAACCATAGTTTTTTTTTTTTGTTTTTTTCTGGGCGATTGTCAGTGGGTAAATAGAATTCAAATTGGGGAAGAAGAATATAAATTTAGTACTCCATGGAAGTGTGGTACTCCCTGAAGCAACTGTAAATGCAGGGGCCCGAATTATCGTGGCACGTGTCACACTGAGTGGTGGTGTCCTTCTGTATCCCCCTCCTGTGACACACTCTGCACTTTTTTTTCGGACCATACCTTCTTTCCAGTATGGGGGACCACACCTGGAAAGTGTTGGCCAGGGACGATCCGGGCGCCTCCAGTTCCCGAGGTACTCCGGCCTGCTCTTTCCCGGTTAGAAAAGATCAGGGCCTTGAGGACTGCCTCATAGAACTGGAGGAATTTCACTGTGTTGCCAGCGCTCCAGGACAGCACAAAAGAGTTGTACAAGGCAACCTGTACCAAATAGACCGCAACGTTTTTGTACCATGCCAGGGTTTTGCGCATTGCGTTATATGGCTTGAGGACTTGATCAGAGAGATCAACCTCTCTCATATACCAATTGTAGTCGACTATACAATCGGGCTTGAGGACCGTTACCACGGTAGCTCGCACAGGGATGATGCCGTTGCTGTGAATTGTGGACAGTACAAGAACATCCATCTTATCCTTATATCTGACCAGCAACAGGTTTCCACTGGTAAGGGTACAGGTCTCACCCCTGGGGATAGGTACCTGGAGGGGGTAGGTAGGGAGGCCGCATTGATTTTTCCGCACAGTCCCACAAGCGGACATGGATCTAGCGGCGAGGGACTGGAACAAGGGGATACTAGTATAAAAGTTATCCACGTACAGGTTGTAACCCTTATCTAGCAGTGGGTACATAAGGTCCCACACAAGTTTACCGCTAACACCCAGAGTGGTGGGACATTCTGGGGGTTCAATACCGGAATCTCGCCCCTTGTACACACGAAACTTGTAAGTGTACCCTGAGGTACTCTCACAAAGTTTGTACAGCTTCATGCCATACCTCGCCTGCTTAGAGGGAATATACTGGCAGAAAATGAGTCTCCCCTTGAAAGCAATGAGAGACTCATCAACAGCGACCTCCCTACCCGGTACATAGGCCTCCAAAAATTTGGCCCCGAAGTGATCGATGACCGGCCTGATTTTGTACAGGTGGTCATAGGCAGGATCACCTCGGGGGGGGGCGACATTATCTGCAGAATGCAGGCATTTCCGGATTTCCTCAAAACGGGAACGTGTCATGGCCATACAGTAGAGTGGGGTCTGGAAGAGGACGTCCCCACTACAGTACTGCCTGACACTGGGTTTTTTGACTAGGCCCATGTGCAGCACAAGGCCCCAAAACGTCCTCATCTCGGCTGCACTGACCGGAGTCCAGCCACCGGACCTAGCCAAAAAGGAACCCAGTTGTTGAGCAATGAACTGTTAGGCCTCTTTCACACGGGCGTCATGTTTTTTGCCCGGATAAGATGCGGGTGCGTTGCGGGAAAAAGCACAATTTTTCTGCGCGAGTGCAAAACATTGTAATGCGTTTTGCACGCTCGTGAGAAAAATCAACATGTTTGGTACCCAAGGTTAGGTGTTCTGTAGATTGTATTAGTTTCCCTTATAACATGGTTATAAGGGAAAATAATAGCATTCTTAATACAGAATGCATATTACAATAGGGCTGGAGGGGTTAAAAAAATAATAATAATAATTTAACTCGCCTTAATCCACTTGATCGCGCAGCCCAGCTTCTGTCTTCTTCTTTGCTGTGCACAGGAATAGGACCTTTGATTATGTCACTCTGCTCATCACATGGTCCAATCACATGATTCATCACCATGGTGAGGGACCATGTGATTGGATCATGTGATGTGACGTCACCACAGGTCCTTAGCCGGCAGCTCAACATTACAGAAGAAGACAGAGATCCGCAACTACGCGATCAAGAGGACTCAGAGTTAATTATATATATTTTTTAACCCCTCCATCACTATTTTACTTTGCATTCTGTATTCAGAATGCTATTATTTTCCCTTTATAACCATGTTATAAGGGAAAATAATACAGATCGGGTCCCCAGCCCGATCGTCACCTAGAAACCATGCGTGAAAATCGCACCGCATCTGCACTTGCTTGCGGATGCTTGCGATTTTCACGCGGCCCCCTTCACTTCTATGGGGCCTGCGTTGTGTGAAAAACACAGAATATAGAGCATGCTGCAATTTTCACGCAACGCACAAATAATGCGTGAAAATCACTGCTCATGTGCACAGCCCCATAGAAATGAATGGGTCCAGACTCAGTGCGGGTGCAATGTGCGGAATACTTGCCCGTGTGAAAGGGGCCTTAGGCGAACAAGTTTGTTTGCTTCACCATCAGATTCACAAAGTTGTCACTGAAAAAAAACCTTAAATAGTCATATTTAGTGAAGCCCATCGAGGGAATCTGGATTCCTGATTGGCCAACAAAATCAGGAATCACGGGCTCAAAATCCTCTGGGGTACACCATGCAAGTTCACCGGTAGGGGGCTCAGATGGACTTATCTGGTGGGCCGGAAAACTAGTACGAGCCCCAGAGCTGCTCATACTAGTGTGGGCCACAGGGTCCCTGTCATGGAGGTCCCCGTGCTCCGCCTGGCGGCGTCTCCGCCGCCTTGGGGGCTCATCATCATCACTAGATGATGAGGAGGACGCGGATGACAAGAGGAATGTGGGGTCATTCTTGTCCTCACTGGGGCTGTCGGAGACGAGCTGGGCGTATGCCTCCTCAACCGAGAACATCCAGCGGGCCATAGGGGAATGTGTGTGTGCGTGTGTGTGTGGACTTTATTTAGTGTGCGTGTGTGTGGGGGCACTGGTATTCGCGTACTTACCCTAAACCTAACAGAAAATAAATTAAAAATAAATTAAAAAAAGAAAACGTGAAAAAAAAGCTGATCAGCGGTGGGGTGGGCGATGCGCTAACAGTGGCCGGACCCTAGGAGTGCTGGCCATAGTTAGCGCACGCCCCAAAAATTGTGTGTGGAGGGGCAGGGGGCAAGCTGCAGCACCCCTGAGGGGTCTAGAGTCACACAGCTGAGTGTGCGGTGAACCCCAGACACCCGATCAGAGTAATGCAAAAATAAAACTTTTTATTTTTTCCCCTAAACTTTCCCTGAGTATCCCTGCCTAATCTAAGCTCTCCCTAACCTGTCCCTAGGTATCTTTTTAGTGCCAGATGGCACTATGGTGGCTCAGTGGGGGGGCTGCCCTCTCTCTCAGGGCTCATGCACACGACTGTTTGTTTTTTTCAGTGTTTTGCGGTCCGTTTTTTACGTATCTGTTGTTCGGAAACAAAAAACTGTTGTGTTTCCACTTTCTTTCAGTTTTTCCGTTCCGCTTTTTTCCATATGCCATGTACACTATACAGTAATTACATAGAAAAATTGGGCAATAACATTTTCAATAGATGGTTCAGCAAAAACAGAACGGATACGGAAGACATACGGATGCATTTCCGTATGTGTTCAGTTTTTTTTGCGGACCCATTGACTTAATGTTCTATCTTTTCACGGTACGGAAATACTAAAATACTGAAACAGAATGCACACGGAGACACAGTTTTTTATGCTGAGCCATTGAAATGAATGGTTCAGTATATGTACCGCATACTGAACTAAAAAAACGGCCAGTATACTGAACGCAAAATACTGTCGTGTACATGAGCTCTCACTCCAGGAAGCAGTGTGGAGGAGGAAAGCAGAGCTGGGGGAAGTTAACCCCCGCCCGCCTGTCCAGCCAATCGGAAGTGATCCTGAGAGGTAATGTCACCATAACCTCTCAGGATCTAAGGATGGTGATTGGTGGTGTATGATCACACCACCGATCACCATCCTATTCCGGGTTATCGGGTCACTAGAAACCCGAATACCCCGGAAACGCAGCAAAACGCAGGTCTTAATTGACCTGTGGTTTGCTGCGATCGCCGATATGGGGGGGGGGGGGGGGTCATAGGACTCCCTCGGCATTGTCACAGAGTGCCTGCTGAATGATTTCAGCAGGCACCCTGTTCCGATCACCGCCCGCCACGCGTCCTGTGTCCTTAAGAGGTTAAAGGTGTATTCACACCTCAGACAATGGGGGCATATTGCTGGGAAAAGCCCCTATTGTCTGATAGGTGTTTGCCCCACCTCTGGGACCCGCACCTATTTCGTAAATGGAGCCTTGAAAGTCACAGAGGGTGCGCCGCACTTGAGCGGCCACTGCTCCAGTTCATTTCTATGGGGCCAACAGTCAGTTCTCAGCTATTTTCGGCAGCCACATAGAAATGAATAGAGGGCAGCCGCACATGCACTGTGCGCCCTCCGTGACTTTGAAGGCACAGTTCACAAGATAGGTGCGGGTCCCACCTATCAGACAATGGGGGCATATCCTATCGATATGCCCCCATTGTCTGAGATGGAAATACCCCTTTAATTGTACAAAGTGTAAATGTATTTTATATACTGTATGTTGTATACAAAATATATAAAAGGAAATAGCTTTGCATACACTATGGCACAATGTGATGACAATCAGTTGAGTTGTATCGAACTATAGTTTATTATAAGGCTGGGTTTACACATTCAGGCAGTGGCGTACCGTCATTAGCAGCAGACCACGCAGTTGCTAGGGGGCCCGTGAACTTCGGGGGCCCGGCCAGGTTGAATGGCCCTGCCCCCTTTCCAACCTGAATACATGCCACATACAGATGCTGGACAGATAAATGCCAGCCCTCCTGAGTACTCCTCCTGAAGCCCCCTGCTACTTGGCACTGCTGCCAGCATTAGCTTCTACCTGTGAGAACAGTCAGCTGGCCACTAAGCAGGGAGATGCCACCTACCCTCCACTCTTGGCTCTGCTTCTACCTTTGCCTACGGATGTGCCTCAGTCCAGCATCATTACAGGAGTAATGAGAGCACCGTGTGAAGGCTCTTCCTGCTCCAGAGTGGCCTTCAGCTCTGTGTAACTGATTAAGGGTCCATTCACACGTCCGTGGAATGGGTCCGCATCCGTTCCGCAATATCCGGAACGGGTGCGGACCCATTCATTCTCAATGGGGCAGGAATGGATGCGGAGAGCACACAGTGTGCTCTCGGCATCTGCATTTCCGGAGTGCGGCCCCGATCTTCTGCTCCGCAGCACTGGAAAAAAATAGAACATGTCCTATTCTTGTCTGCAATTGCGGACAAGAATAGGCAGTTCTACGGGGGTGCCGGCCGGGTGTATTGCGGATCCGCAATACACCACAGACGTGTAAATGGAGCTAGCGTTTTTCTTTTCCGGTATTGAGTTCCGTCCTAGGGGCTCAATATCGGAAAAAACTGATCAGTTTTAGGCCTCATGCACACGTTGTTGTGTTCCGTTCCGCAAAATGGGGTTCCGTTGTTCCGTGATCCGTTTCCGTTTTTGTTTCCGTGTGTCTTCCTTTATTTTTGGAGGATCACCAGACATGAAGGAAAGTAAAAAAAAAAGTCAAGTTTGCCATGCAAATGATAGGGAAAAAACGGACGCGGATGCGCGGACACGGATGACAATCTTGTGTGCCTCCGCATTTTTTCACCGACCCATTGACTTGAATGGGTCCGCGAACCGTTTTCCGTGCAAAAAATAGGACAGGTCATATTTTTTTGACGGACTGGAACCACGGACGCGGATGACAAACGGTGCATTAGCCGAGTTTTCAACGGACCCATGTCCTATTGCAGACAAGAAAAGGCATTTTCTATGAGAGTGCCGGCGATGTGCGGTCCACAAAATGCGGAACGCACATTGCCGGTGTCTGTGTTTTGCGGATCCACAAAACACATACGGACGTGTGAATGGATCCTAAGGATAATGTAACACCATAATCTGGTTACAAATCCACTGATACTGCTAGCTACACTGAACTGGAAGCAGACACCTAAAACCTACTAACCGCCCCCCGACATGTTTCACCAGCTAGACTGGCTTCATCAGGGGTTTGGGCAGCAATGTTGGTAGTATTGGAGGGATAGTGCACATCCCTGCAGGCTATCACTCCAGTGTTCTACGAATACAAACAGCACACGGACTGGTTACAGCTAATTTTTAATTCCTTCTTGCTCACACAGAGATTTTAATAATCAGTAAAGGTTATGTTTTGTAGGGGTAGATTATCTGGGTCAAGTTTGGGTAATTAGCCTTCTGGCTTATTTCGTTGGTAGTATGCACGTACCCATACCCTGGTGGGGTCCGTTAGGGATTTTCTGGTCGTTCCAGTTCTGCCATAGTAACACTTTAGATGCTGCGGGCTGACATAACAAACATAATACACATACAATTTTATTAAAAGTAAAAAAAAGACTCACGAAAAACACTTCACAAGCTTTTTTTATCTCATCAATATCAGATTAAACCCCACACCCCAACAGATCAGCTACAATTATTCTATTTTTTATTGCAAGGGGGGAGGGGGGCCCAATTCTGAGTTTTGCTATGGGGCCCCATGCGTTCTATGTACGCCCCTTCATTCAGGTGTTGTTTTTGAAGCCTAAACGAGGGGTGTGGATCAAAAAGGGCGAGAAAGTTAGGCTTCAGGCCTAGTTCACACGATCGTTTTTTTTTTTGCGAGTGTGCGGGCCGTTTTTTTGTGTTCCATATACAGAACCATTCATTTCAATGGTTCCGCATTAAAAACGGAATCTGTTCCGTAAGCATTCCGTTTCCGTATTTCCGTTTTTCCGTTCAGTTGAAAGATAGAACATGTCCTATTATTGCCCGCAAATCACGTTCCGTGGCTCCATACAAGTCGATGGGTCCGCCCAAAAAACGGAACACATACGGAAATGCATCCATATGTCTTCCGTATCCGTTCCGTTTTTGCGGAACCATCTATTGAAAATGTTATGCCCAGCCCAATTTTTTCTATGTAATTACTGTATACTGTATATGCCATACGGAAACGGAAACACAACGGAACTCAAAAAAGGAACAACGGATCCGTGAAAAACGGACCGCAAAAAACTATAAAAGCCATACGTTTGTGTGAACTAGGCCTCATGCTCACAGCTGTGTCCATATTTAAGGCCGAATGCACATGGCCGTGAATGGTCCATGGTATCCCGGCCTGGATTCCTGCTGACAGCAGGAGCGCACGGCGTCATTGGTTGCTATGACCAGGGCCGGCCTTTGGGGTGTGCGGGCTGTGCGGCCGCACAGGGCGCCATAGCAACAGGGGCGCCGGACGGCCGACAGATCGCAGTGTAATATGCGGCAGGGAGATGAGCGCTTCCATTGTGGAAGCGCTCATCTCCAGTCATCTGTATCGCCATCCTCAGGACAGTGATACAGATGCCTGCCTGTGCTGCGGTAGGGGAGGGAGAGGCGTGTCCCTTTCCCTTCCTCTGATAGGCTGCAGGCACTAGGCCGGCAGCCTATCAGAGGCCGGCGCAGGCGGCGCGATGACGTCATCGCGCCGCCTGAGCCATACAGCATGGGACACAGGCCAGAAGAGGCCTGCATCGCATCACTGACATGGAGGTAAGTATGTGTTTTTTTAAATTATTTTTTATTATGTACAATACTTTTACTGGCGGGGGCTGTTATTACTGGCAAAGGGGGGGCTGTTTGTTATTACTGGCAAAGGGGGGCTGTTATTACTGGCGGGGGCTGTTATTACTGGCACAGAGGGGCTGTTATTACTGGGGGCTGTTATTACTGGCACAGAGGGGCTCTTATTACTGGGGGGCTGTTATTACTGGCACAGAGGGGCTCTTATTACTGGGGGTTGTTATTACTGGCACAGAGGGGCTCTTATTACTGGGGGCTGTTATTTCTGGCACAGAGGGGCTCTTATTACTGGGGGCTGTTATTACTGGCACAGAGGGGCTCTTATTACTGGGGGCTGTTATTACTGGCACAGAGGGGCTGTTATTACTGGGGGCTGTTATTACTGGCACAGAGGGGCTCTTATTACTGGGGGCTGTTATTACTGGCACAGAGGGGCTGTTATTACTGGCACAGAGGGGCTGTTATTACTGGGGGCTGTTATTACTGGCACAGAGGGGCTGTTATTACTGGGGGCTGTTATTACTGGGGGCTGCTATTACTGGGGGCTGTTATTACTGGCACAGAGGGGCTCTTATTACTGGGGGCTGTTATTACTGGGGGCTGTTATTACTGGCACAGAGGGGCTGTTATTACTGGGGGCTGTTATTACTGGCACAGAGGGGCTGTTATTACTGGGGGCTGTTATTACTGGGGGCTGCTATTACTGGGGGCTGCTATTACTGGCACAGGGGGGCTGTTATTACTGGGGGCTGCTATTACTGGCATAGGGGGCTATTATTACTGGCACAGGGGGGGCTGTTAATACTGGCACATGATTGGGGGCACTATAGGGGCATCTACTGAGGCCACAAAGAAGGGGTATTTTATATGGGCTCTCTGTACAGTACAATTTTATACTGGGACACATGGTGGGTACTATGGGGAAGGGGGGAGAGGAGTACTATGGGGTCATCTACCGGGGGCACTAAGAAGGGGTATTTTATACTTGCAAATTATGGGGGACACTGAGGGCATCTACTGGAGCATTTTATACTGGTACATTATGGGGGGCACTAGGAGGAAGGAGGGTGTGGAGCACTATGGGGTCATTTACTAGGGGCACTATATAGGGGTATTTTATACTGACACATTATGGGGGCACTATGAGGACATTAGCTCAAATGGGGGCATTACAAGGGGGTATTTTTTGCACTGTCACGTTATAAGGAGAATTATTACTACTGGGGGGGGCATTATGGTGGGCTTTATTACTCCCCCATGGTATGACCCCTAGTAGCAGCACCAGCCTCTTCCTGCTCTGCTATCCCTCTGCCCCTTCTCCAAATACTTATTATGAAATCTTTCTCATTAGGATAAAACACCTCATCAGCTCCGCCGAGCCCCCGGCCAAAGTGTGGAAGTGGCGTCCGAGATCCCCAAGGGCCAAGCCAAGTAACTGTAAGTTTTCATGTGAAATATGTTTGTTATACACATATAGCATCCACTGTGCCACACAATTTTTTTTTTTGAGGGGGAGGCGCCACAAGGTTAGCTCGCACAGGGCGCCTGAACACCTAAGGCCGGCCCTGTCTATGACGCCGTGTGCTTTATGCCGCCGCTGCACTACAGTAATACTCTCGTATGATCTATATGAGTGTATTACTGTAGTGCAGCGGCGGCATAAAGCACATGCGTCATAGCAACCAATGACGCCGTGCGCTCCTGCTGTCAGCAGGAATCCAGGCCAGGATACCGCGGACCGCTCACGTGTGCATTCGGCCTAAGTCTGCAAACAATGGATCCACAAAACATCTATACCTTCCGTGTGCATTTTGCATTTTTCTCACTCCCCTCAATAGAAATGCCTATTCACGTTCCCAATACAGACAAGAATAGGACATGTTCTGTGATTTGCACAGCGGCCACATGGATCAGGAAAAAGAATATAAGGTGTGCATGGCTCCATAGAAATGAATGCACCCGTGTGCTATCCTCCAAAAATACAGATAGCACCTAGTTGTGTGCATGAAGCTTTAAAGGGGTTGTCCCACAAAAAATATTCTACAGTTTTCAAACCAGCACCTGGATCTGAATTCTTTTGTAATTGCATGTAAATAAAATTTCTGGGTAGCCAGTGAGTTTTTCAATTAAATGCATCTGGATAGCGCCACCTGCTGTTTTTTTTTCTTCTTCTTTGTCCGGCTCATTGAGAAGGCCGTAGATGCTCCGTTTCATCCTTCAACTGCCTCCTGAGGCTACTTTCACACTCGCGTTTGGTGCGGATCCGTCATGGATCTGCACAGACGGATCTGTTCAGATAATACAACCGCATGCATCCGTTCAGAACGGATCCGTTTGTATTATCTTTAACATAGCCAAGATGGATCCGTCTTGAACACCATTGAAAGTCAATGGAGGACGGATCCGTTTTCTATTGTGTCATAGAAAACAGATCCGTCCCCATTGACTTACATTGTGTGTCAGAACAGATCCGTTTGTGTCGGCATCGTCAGGCGGACACCAAAACGCTGCAAGCAGTGTTTTGGTGTCCGCCTCCAAAGCAGAATGGAGATGGAACGGAGGCAAACTGATGCATTCTGAGCGGATCTCACAAACGGAAAGCCAAAACGCGAGTGTGAAAGTAGCCTGAGCTGTGATGGGGAGAGAGATCCGGCAGAATGGACCCTCCCCTGAGCTGAGGCAGAAAAGAGCTGTCAGCTTGATGTAAATCTAGCAGAGCACTGAAGGGGGAGATCCATGGATCCATGTGAGGGACAAGGATGGTTCTAGCATTGTTGGAAAGAGATTATCATGTACTATATCCGGGATGCTCAACCTGCGGCCCTCCAGCTTTTATAAAACTACAACTCCCAGCATGCCCTAAAAGCTGTAAGCTGTGCAGACATGCTGGGAATTGTAGTTTTGCAGCAGCTGGAGATCCGCAGGTTGGGCATCCCTGTACTATATGATCTCTGATTTTCATTTTTCACATTAATCTTGGGATAACCCCTTTAAGGACATATATTATCAGTTCTCTTCTTTTATTTTTCCAAACCTCTCCTGGTTTTGACTTCAAAAACTTCATCTAAAAACTTGACCATGTAAACCCATCCTGTGGTGGAAAATGACAAACCTGTGACATCTGCTGATTACGTATGAGGGTAAACAGACAGACATGGTAAAAAGTAGACATTAGAATTTGAAAGCACCCTAATGACGATGGTCACCTCTAATGAAGCAGCCTGCCATCTCTAGAGGCCCTCCAAGCCCTTGAGATCATACGACTCAAGGCTTCTGGGTATTCCTACTGCTTGGCACTAATGTTTTTACACTATGTGGATTTCCAGATGATTTGTTGTGTCAACAGAGTGAACATTTTATCTCAATAAGTATGCACAAAGTAATCACACGGTATAGACAGGGAGTGGGAAGCAGATGGGAGCATGGAGCTCCTTGTAAGAAATGTGGATCGCATGCAATAGTACTCTAATTTCCCCATCTGCCTCGTTCTCCTCATCATTTTCTCTTTTTGCTTCACTCACTCTATCCATGGGGACATAAACACCTATTAGTGAACTGTTCATAATGAGCTTGTAAGTCCCTAGGGGAATGTGACAAGGTTACACAAGTGTGTATGATGTAACCTGCTTTATATCACAGAAGGCCAACTATGAGCCTAAAGCTAGCCGTACCTCTACCAAGGTTTTCCTGCTTCTTCCTACAAACATTTTCCACTTTTTACAAACATGAAGTTCTTTGCATTCTGTTGTCCGAATAGCCACATTCAGCGATTTGTACCATTAGCTCTAGATTACCACCTAGTATGGACCAAAGTAATTCAATAGAGCAGCCCGACAGTCTTCTGTTAAGGCCGAGTGTATTACTGTAGTGCAGCGGTGGCAGGCATGAAGAGCACGGCATCATAGCAACCAATGACGTCGTGCGCTCCTGCTCTCAGCAGGAATCCAGGCCGTGTTACCACGGACCGCTCACGGCCGTGTGCATTCGGCCTAAGAGTCCAAATCTTAGGCACATGATCAAAGATACAATAAGGCCTCTTTCACACGGGCGTCATGTTTTTTGCCCGGAAAAGAGGCGGGTGCGTTGCGGGAAAATGCGCGATTTTTCCGCGCGAGTGTAAAACATTGTCATGCGTTTTGCACTCGCGTGAGAAAAATCGCGCATGTTTGGTACCCAAACCTGAACTTCTTCACAGAAGTTCGGGCTTGGGATTGATGTTCTGAAGATTGTATTATTTTCCCTTATAACATGGTTATAAGGGAAAATAGCATTCTGAATACAGAATGCTTAGTATAATAGTGCTGGAAGGGTTAAAAATAATAAAAAAGTTAACTCACCTTCTCCTCTTGATCGTGTAGATCCCGGTCTGTTCTTTAGCTGTGGGCTGAATGACCTGAGGTGATGTCAGATCACATGCTCCAATCACATGGTCCATCACCATGGTGATGGAGCATGTGATCTGACATCACCACAGGTCCTTTAGCCCACAGCTAAAGAACAGACCGGGATCTACGCGAACAAGAGGAGAAGGTGAGTTAACTTTTTATTATTTTTAACCCTACCAGCACTATTATACTAAGCATTCTGTATTCAGAATGCTATTATTTTCCCTTATAACCATGTTATAAGGGAAAATAATACAGTGAATAGACTGTCACCTAGAACCCATGCGTGAAAATCGCACCGCATCTTGCTTGCGGATGCATGCGATTTTCACGCAACCCCATTCATTTCTATAGGGCCTGCGTTACGTGAAAAACGCACAAAGAGGAGCATGCTGCGATTTTCACGCAACGCACAAGTGATGCGTGAAAATCACCGCTCGTGTGCACAGCCCCATAGAAATGAATGGGTCAGGATTCAGTGCGGGTGCAGTGCGTTCACCGCACGCATCGCACCCGCACGGAAAACTCGCCCGTGTGAAAGGGGCCTAAGAATTTTCAGGGACTGTATCAACAAACATGTTGTTTTTTTAATTTATATGTGACTAACCATGTAACAGAAATCATGCAAAATTGCACATTTAACACTGGCATTTCCCCATTTTGCAGTCGTTTGCTTTACTGTATAGACTGGGACATTGTAACCGGTCATTTCATTATCATAAAAGGACACAGGGGGTTATTGACAGATGTTTTGCTTGAAGCCTAGATAATCCAGCATAGCAACACTATACCCACAGGCAAGGTGCTATATTCATCTCTTCTGCCCTACCACATGCCCCTGCTGAGAGGCTGTACTCTATCACTGTATATACCCTCTATAGGCTGTATTAGTCTATTAGGCCTCCTGCACACGACCGTATGGCTTTTTCTGTGTTTTGCAGTTTTTTTATGGATCCGTTGTTCCGTTTCTTGTTTCCGTTCCGTTTTTCCCTTCCGTTTTTCTGTATGGCATATACAGTATACAGTAATTACATAGAAGAAATTGGGCTGGGCATAACATTTTCAATAGATGGGTCCGCAAAAAACGTATGTGTCCGTATGTGTTTCTTTTTTTTGCTGACCCATTGACTTGAATGGAGCCACAGAACGTGATTTGCGGGCAATAATAGGACATGTTCTATCTTTCAACGGAACGTAAATATGGGAACGGAATGCATACGGAGTACATTCCTTTTTTTTTTGGCGGAACCATTGAAATAAATCGTTCCGTATACAGACCGTATACGGAACACAAAAAACGGAAAAAACAAAAACGTTTGTGTGCAGGAGGCTTTAGACTGAATCAAAACGCCACGCACTTCAAAGGACAGTTGAACTTTCTTTGGTATCAGTTTATTGAAGCATTTTGTTCATTGTAGCTGCCGTAAAGCGCACACACTACTGCGCTGTCTATACAGACAATACAAGAGAGAAAAGGCTGTTTACAATATTCTTCAGGAAAGTTTTTTTATTTATTAAAAAACAGCATTGTTTAAAAGAAATAATAAATATATTACTTTTCTTTTACATACATAATTAGTAAAGGAGTTTTCCAGGCTCTTGATATTGATGACCAGTCCTCAGGATAGGTCATCTATATCCGATCGGTGGGAGTTTGACACCCCCCACCTCCTTCAGTCAGCCGTTTCTTGCAGCCTCCAGCATCAGCACTTTGAATGGAGCCAGAAGAACAGCTCCGTGCAAAGTGTAGTGGCCATGCCTGCTTACTGTAGCTCATCTCCCACTGTAGAAGATACGTAATATAGTTATTTCCAGTACTACCCAGAAAAGTGTTTTTTAAAGAAATAAGAAACATTAACAGCATTTAAAAGAAATAATAAAGATATTACTTATCTTTTACTTACATAAAATGTTTATTAAAAGTGTTTTCAAGGCTCCTGATATTGATGATCTATTTTCAGGATAGGTCATTAATATCTCATTGGTTGGGGCTCAGGATCCTGCACCCCCACTGATCCACTGTTTCCAAACAAGCACTTTGAAAGGAGCCAGAACAACTCCACTCAAAGTGTAGTGGTCATGCTGGGGTACTGCAGCACACCTTCTATTCATTTTAATGGAAGCTGAGCTTCGGTAACCTGGTTACTGGTTGTCTGGTTACTGTAGCTTAGCTCCTATTGAAACAAATAGGAGTTGTGCTGTATTAACCCAGCACAGGCCTTTAGACTTTGAATACAGCTGTGGAGTAAACAACTGATCGGTGGGGGGTGCTGGGTGTTGGACTCTCCCCAACTTTTGCTATCCTGAGAATGAAATATCCCCCCCTGAGTCCCCTCTCTATGGGATAATTCTCATGGGATAAGCCCTTTAAATACTAGTCACTATACATTTTCAGAGAAGCATCATGGTCCTCCTAAACTTTGATATCAGGCATTTGCGAGTCATTTTATTTTTAATAATCTTCATTGCCAAATGCTGTTTCTAATCACCTTGATTGATTAGTATTTCAAATCTGATCTCTAGATTTGCTGGTAAGATGCATTGCAGGAGTTCATTATGCTAAATGTACACCATTAGTTGTGCTCATACCAATACTCACAATTGGAAAACATTTTTTATCAAGAAGCTTCATGAAGAATTTATAATGTATTCACCATATCATTTTAAAAAGTGCTACTGAAGACTAGCAGGGTTTGTACTAAGGGCTCCACAACTTCCCCGGCTTCCCCGAGTATTTGTGCAGGAAAGATTGATGGACAAAGACTTATTAAAATACCACTATGGGTGGGCACTATGGGAAAAAGACACATAAACTGAAATTAATTGTGAAGCTGAACTGATATGGCATGTGACCAACCATTTTCCATCTCTTAGGCTAGGAATGCTCAACCTGTGGCCCTCCAGCTGTTGTAAAGCTACAACTCCCACCATGCCCTGCTGCAGGCTGATAGCTGTAGACTGTCTGGGAATGCTGGGAGTTGTAATTTTGCAACAGTTGGAAGGCTGGAGGTTGAGCATGTCTCAGGCCCTTTCAAGACTAAAAGCTGAAACCTGATTGGTAGGTTTGGACAAACGCTCCATCTCCTCCACATCTCCGCCAAAATTCATATGAATTGTGTGTGTGTAAAAATGAAAAATGTATATCAAAATAAATAATTAAAATAGGTTTCCAATGTTGCATTGGTTGTTGTGATATATATATATATATATATATATATATATATATATATATACATATTTATATATATATATATATTAGTTCAGTTTTGCATTAACAGGGCATCCAAAGGAGCCCCAGTTACAGGGAAAAACAGCCCCCTGTGGGGACATACACAGGCAGAGCTGATCTAGGTTGCTAAGACCGAGCAGCCCTCCTATGCCCAAGACAACCAGCCATCACATGATCACTGGGTCTAGTAGAAGAACTGATGCAGCCGCTTCCCCTGTTCACTGCACACAGCTCATTGAGCGCTATATACACAAGAAAAGAGAAGCCTTCTCCTCGTGGACCTGACCTTCTCCTGCTAGACTGCAGGAGAAAAAGCTTTAATCCTGCCCGTACATGTAGGGAGGGAAACTATAATCAGAAAGTGATTTATTTTTTTTAACTGTCAAGAAATATTTTTTCAATTTATTAGAAATACCAGTATATATTTTTTTTATTTGCAGCATCTATGTAAAATGCGTTCAGTTTTCTCCTGCATCTAGAAGCGAAAGAGACTACACTGGAGAAAGAAAGCATTTCATTTTACAGCCTTCGTTATTACTAGTAGGCAGACATTTAAAGGGGTTGTCCAGCATTGGGTAAAAAGATTTTTTCCTGGGCTACGTCTGGTATTGCAGCTCTAGTGTATCGCTTCAGATACAAAAGGAAGGGAGTACAGGCACAGAGCAGTGAGAGCGCAGGCAATGCCACTGTCCATCTCAGATCCAAGATCCTTGACTGTAAAGCATCTCACTGTTGCTGTGCAGAAAGCATGGCTTCTTATGGAAATGAAGGATTAAAGTCCAATTTTAAACACTAGTAAGCTCTTTTAAAGAAAACTAATTATTTTTGGTGATTGTGTTCCATTAAGCCCACAAGCCACAATGAATATCATACAATGGGAAAAATGTAATTAAATTAATATCATCTATTTATACTGTATGTCAGTCTGAAGTGGTGTAGCTGGTCACTGCCTCCTGATGCAGCAAGATCTTGTGACTTCTCGCAAGACCGCACTGTACCATAGCTCCCTACAGGACAGCATTGCACTCACACCAGAATAAGACGCACAAACGCTGCAGAGCGGGCCTTTCTCACTTTGGTCTGAGTGAGATGTTGTCCTGTCGGAAGCTATGGTACAGAGTGGTCGCGAGATCACTCTGCATCAGGAGAAGAGAAACCTCCCCTAGCAAAGATGAGAAGTGACTACCACACCTAGTCAGTTCAGATTGACACGCCTAGTTCCAGAAATCTTGGGGGACATTATTGCAGAAGGGGACTGGGAGCCAGTATCAGACTGGGGTGCCTAGGGCCCACCAGTAAAATTTATTTTGGGGGTCTACCATACGGATACATTCAAATATTACCTGCTCACGCAGCAGCAAGATGCTACCAGATGATTGAATATGGGGGTCCCTGCAGCAACTTTGAGAAGGTAGGTCCTGGGGAGAAGAGGACACTGGCAGCTTTCCTCTATACCTAGAAGTCATCTCAGCTCTGATCAGGTCTATAATAATAAACTGGGGAGTTTCTAATATAATCTATCAAGTTTTTTATATGAACATAGGCTGGTTGAGGTGCTGTACAGTGAATATATGTATGTAGTGCGATAAGTCTGCTGTGTTATGTGCCACTTGTGCAGGGGGTGGGAGACTAGGGGCCCATCTTGCTCAGGGGCCCACAGGTGGATTTACCTGTACCCCTGTGGGCCAGTACGAGCCTGGGGGGAGTGAAACTATGCTCAGGGAAGCCTGGCGAACTAGAATATACAAATATCTCACTTTTTGTGGACTGATGACGGGTCCTCTTTAAGGATCAGCTGCTAGCGCATTACGTTTATGGTCCAGTGCATTAAGGGGTTACGCATACAATAGCATAATTTTATTAGGCACGTAGGATAAAGGGGGATAGGTCATATCAAGTTCCAGTGCAGCTATTATCTGCGGCTCAAGTGACAACTTGGAATGTTTACTACAAGATGCAGTGGAACAAGATTGCTGGCAGGATAATCTGCCTAATCCTTTTAATGCGGTAAATTCATTATACACGCATAGCCTAGTACTGCATTCATTTTAATATTTTAAGATATTTGAGAATTTTCATAAGCTTCTCACTTCACTAAAGTTCATTTACTGTATTTACACATTGATTCACAGTAATCAGATTTTAGCACAATGTAAATGTATTCAGATTTAAAGTCCATTGAAGCCTAACCATACAAGTCTTCAATATTTCTATTTGATTTTCTTGAGCGAAATTGATCCAGGGCGTCATACTTCTAGGGGTCCAGGAAGGCTAGAAATGTGGTGTTGTTCTTGTCGGCTTTGCTCTGAAACACAACTATACAGCTTTCCCTTTGACTACTGACATAAAAAAAAGCCTCAGTGCCACATAAATTGACACCGGTATTATAAATGACGCATAATGGCTTGCTTTACAATATTTATATCTCCAGAATGCCAGTTTACGGTATGTTGCAGATTTCCACTGTGACGTTCACCCTTTTCAATGCATAGGGTGAAAACCACAGCAAATCCGCAGCAGAATGTCCACTGCGGAATCGCAACAAAAACCACTGAAATTGTGCTACTGAAAATCTGCACAGTTTGCCCATACCCTCACAGAGTCACAGTATTTTATTGCACAGTATGGCAAATACAGTCATGTGAAAAAATTAGGACACCCTTTGAAAGCATGTGGTTTTTTGTAACATTTTTATTAAAAGGTTATTTCATCTCCGTTTCAACAATACAGAGAGATTAAAGTAATCCAACTAAACAAAGAAAACTGAAGAAAAGTCTTTTCAAGATCTTCTGTAAATGTCATTCTACAAAAATGCCTATTCTAACTGAGGAAAAAGATAGGACACCCTTGCCCCTAATAGCGAGTGTTACCTCCTTTGGCTGAAATAACTGCAGTGAGACGGTTCTTGTAGCCATCTACCAGTCTTCGACATCGGTCTGAGGAAATTTTACCCCACTCCTCAATGCAGAACTTTTTCAGCTGTGAGATGTTTGAGGGGTTTCTTGCACGTACAGCCCTTTTCAAGTCACCCCACAGCATCTCAATGGGATTCAAATCTGGACTTTGACTTGGCCATTCCAGGACTCTCCATTTCTTCTTTTTCAGCCAATCTTTGGTTGATTTACTAGTATGTTTTGGGTCATTGTCATGTTGCATGGTCCAGTTCCGCTTCAGCTTTAATTTTCTAACTGATGGTCTCACATGTTCTTCAAGCACCTTCTGATACACAGTAGAATTCATCGTGGATTCTATGATGGTGAGCTGACCAGGTCCTGCTGCAGCAAAGCAGCCCCAAACCATGACACTTCCACCTCCATGCTTCACAGTTGGTATGAGGTTCTTTTCTTGGAATGCTGTGTTTGGTTTACGCCAAACATGTCCTCTGCTGTTGTGTCCAAATAATTCAATTTTGGACTCATCTGTCCAAAGAACATTATTCCAGAAGTCCTGGTCTTTGTCAACTTTATCTCTGGCAAATGTCAGTCTGGCCTCGATGTTTCTCTTGGAAAGCAAAGGTTTCCTCCTTGCACACCTCCCATGCAAGTTAAACTTGTACAGTCTCTTTCTGATTGTAGAGGCATGTACTTCTACATCAACAGTAGCCAGAGCCTGCTGTAGTTCTCGAGATGACACTTTAGGGTTTTTGGAGACCTCTTTTAGCATCTTGCGGTCTGCTCTTGGGGTGAACTTGCTGGGGCGACCAGTCCTGGGCATGTTGGCAGTTGTTTTGAAAGCCCTCCACTTGTAGACTATCTTCCGGACAGTGGAATGGCTGATTTCAAAATCTTTTGAGATCTTTTTAAATCCCTTCCCAGACTCATAGGCTGCTACAATCTTTTTTCTGAAGTCCTCTGACAGCTCTTTTGCTCTCACCATGGTGCTCACTCTCACTTCAACAGTCAGGAGCACACCAAACTAAATGTCTGAGGTTTAAATAGGGCAAGCCTCATTCAACATGCAGAGTAACGATCTACTAATTATGTGCACCTGGTGTGATATACCTGTGTGAGATCTGAGCCAATTTAAGAGGGAATACATGTGAGGGTGTCCTATCTTTTTCCTCAGTTAGAATAGGCATTTTTGTAGAATGACATTTACAGAAGATCTTGAAAAGACTTTTCTTCAGTTTTCTTTGTTTAGTTGGATTACTTTAATCTCTCTGTATTGTTGAAACGGAGATGAAATAACCTTTTATTAAAAATGTTACAAAAAACCACATGCTTTGAAAGGGTGTCCTAATTTTTTCACATGACTGTATAGTACTACTGGCATTCCCTTTGGATAACACATTTTATTGAGCTGCCAACACAACTCTGCAAGAAAGAATATGTCACCAATTAAAAGCTGTGGGGGGAATTTATCATGAGGGGAATATTTGAAGTCAGAGTCTGTGTTGGCATACTTTGTTACATTTATCAAATGTCACATGTTGTTTGATAAGGTTGTCTTATATTTAGGGCTCATGCACATGAGCATGTGTTTCCCCCCTCGTTTCCATGCTGCAGACCGCAAATAGTGGTCCGCAATGCATGGGTACCGGCCGAGTGCACACTGTTTGTGGATGCGGATCCATTCACTTGAATGGGTCCACGATCCACAAGATACATTCCGCACTACAAAAAATAGAACATGTTCTATTTTTTGCGGTGCAGAGGCGAGACCAAAATCCCATAGAAGTGCTTTGTAGTGCTTCCGTGGGCGTCTGATCCGTGCCTCCGATACGCACCACTCCATATCTCGAGGATTGCAGACCTATTCAAGTCAATAGGATACAAAGTGCACACGGCCAGTTCCTGAATATTGCGGACCCGCTGTTTGCATCCTGCAGTACGGGCACACAGGCTCGTGTGTATGCGCCCTTAAACGTAACATTTTTGTCTAGAAAAGCTACTCCAGTTTTTAAGAAAAGAGGCAATGATAAATCTGGGCCGAAACTCCTTAACATAGTTAACCGTGCCCACTTTTTCACTCACATTTCAAAACTGGAGTGAGCGGTGTAAAACTGCAAAAAGTTGCAAAATATTTGCGCAAGTGAGCCCAAAAAGTCACAAAAGCTCTATTTTGCTACTTTTTGAAGTCAGAATTCTGGAGTGAAGGCATAATAAATCAGGACCAATGGATTTTTGAGTAATTACTGACCCACACCCCCACTGAGCCCAGGGTTTCTTAATCCCGGTGGTATAGACCTCCCTCTCTTCTTCCCGGTGGGCCCTGCCACCAAGGTTGTTTAGTTCCTACATGCAGGGTGCCTCCTTGCTGCCAGCAAAGCCTATCCTCATCTGCCTATAGTGAAAGCCAGATATCCCTCAAAGGAAGGAAAACCGAGCAAAGTGGTGTCCCCATTACAGAGATCACCAAATCCACCATATTAAGTGGCCCCTATGTCAAGATCCCACTCTTTTACAAGCTTTAAGGATGTGACGGGAAAGACCTAAGCCAGTTATCCATCCACAGACAGCTGTTTCGGGGTGTTGCCCCTCATCAGTGTGGAGTAGGATTCTGGCTAACTGGGAGCAATGCCTTGGAGACTACTCAAACAAAACAATAGCTGATCTTAGGGAGACCAGCTACAGAAAACACTGTGGAGCCTCATTAAAGAGTCTCGACACAGCAATCCAAAGTGCAAAGCTCCCTGGGAAACAGTGATATGCAAAATAACCGTGGAGCCCCAGTTATGGGTCTTCAACACATAGAAAGCCAGATATCCCTCAAAAGGAAGGAAAATCGAGCAAAGTGGTGTCCCCATTACAGAGATCACCAAATCCACCATATTAAGTGGCCCCTATGTCAAGATCCAACTCTTTTACAAGTTTTAAGGATGTGACAGGGAAGACCTAAGCCAGTTATCCATCCACAGACAGCTGTTTCGGGGTGTTGCCCCTCATCAGTGTGGAGTAAGATTCTGGCTAACCGGGAGCAATGCCTTGGAGACTACTCAAACAAAACAATAGCTGATCTTAGGGAGACCATCCTATTGTTTTGTTTGAGTTCCTCTGCCTATAGGGCAGGGCCACCACACGCTCACCCTAATCTGCTCCAGCCTATGGCTGGCTGCCTTGAGGTACTGTCACCACCAGACATCTGAGAAGCTCTGACAGACGTCCTTCAGAACTTCCTCCTTGAGGTTCCTTTTGTTTTGCTTTCATTTTCTCATCTTGTTAGCCTCTCTCAGCTGTCATGTAGTTGCACTGATTGCATCCCTTTAAATCCCTCCCCATACTGCATCACTTTGCATTTTATATTACTTCCTGGAGTGTGTGCATGCTGATCCTACTACTGAGTCTTCTACACATAAGTTTTGTTCGTTCATTTGTGTTTTCCTGTTTGCTGGATCCCAGGTGACCCTGACTCCCTCCGTATCAAGTGTAGGGACCCGGTGGTCGTGTCCCCTCACTATTATAGGGTGTTCAGGTGTTATACAGTCGAGGTACGAGGATATGCGATCATCTACCATTGGGATTTTTGCATAGGCTGAGCAGTTAGGGATAGAGCCAGGTCTGATGCAGGGCTCTCCCTTTTGTTCCTTAGTTTTGGATCCAGTCAGTCGGATCTTCATTTTGTGTCTTCTAGTTTTCTGTACACCTTCCGTGACAGGTACTTAAGGCATCTTCCCCTGTGGAAGGGTGCCAGAACAATAGATTCATAGTTCGCTAATTTCCTGCAAAAGTGTGCTGCTATTGTCGGTCTGCCCCTGTACCGACTTCTGACTCTCTGCTGCCTAATCCTCACTTTGTATTGACCCTTCTTTGCCTGAATTGCACGTACTCAGCCAGCCCTGACCTCAGTCTGTCCCTGACTACTCTCCAGCCATGTCTCTGACTCCCGTGGGTCAGCTTTCAGTCATACAGAGACTACTCCAGGAGGTAGATGCATGTACAGGTGTAAAAGGGTAAAAACCAGAGCACTGCCAAGATTGCCCTTAGAAGTAACCCAAAGTGAAATCTGTTGGTTCACACAGTGGTTCCACACTCCCTGCCATAACAGATACAGAGATGCCAGAAGTCCTCCAGGACAGAACTGCTTATTGCAGTGTCTCTCTGCACAACAGTAACAGAATGAGGGGGGGGGGGGGTATTTATCTCCATATAGTCCATTAGGACATATGAAAGGGTTTGTTCATGGTGTTTTCTTCCCTCATTGGAAAGACTTGAGACTCAAATGGGGCCCTGAGCAGCAAAATGTGAACACTATTAGCACATCAAATGACTGGTCAGGTGTGAACTGTCTCTATCACGTCATTACAGCATCTGCAGCAGGATGTGCAGTTTTCATTCACATAACCAGCCACATTCTATATTTAGAGCAAAAGGTCGTCTTGGATCGGAAGACATTTATAATACCAGTTAAACAAAAATAGCTGTTCCAGGACACAGAATGCTTTAGCAGACAGTCCATCCTGCAAGTTAAGAAGGAGCATGTAGTCTTATTAACATAAATCTGCATAATTCATATACAGCAATCCTTTTAAATATTGAAATATCACCAAAATGCCATCCATGTTTTATAGGTTCTTCAGGATTCCCTTCATATTTAGATCGTGACTAGAGACCGCTGACTAATTATAGCAGAACAGACGTGATGTACCGCATGTCCTAAGGACAACTCAACGTCATTGTCAGTGATTTCTCTATTTTGTCCTTAGTGCTAAGCTTCATTAACAATTGCCAATATCTAGGACAAGCCACATATTTCACAGCAGTAACACTGATTAGGAAAACTAGTTTGCATATGTCTAAATGTCAGATTGACTCCATGTGAGCAGGATGTGGTCTTAGGTTGAAGTTCCTTTGATTTTTAAGGTTGTGACATTCACATTGTTTACAGCACTAAGCATCAATGTGTCAAGGGACTATTAACACATAGGTGCAAGGCAGTACTTGTCTGGAGCATGGTGTCATTTCATGAAGGTCAAGCTACAGTTTGGTTCAGTGGAACCTAGAGGGTCCAGGTGCAATCTGAAATTGTCTTTAGAGGATTTTCTTGGAAGAACATTAATGGTCTACAGTATGTCATGTATGTCTAGCCTGTGACATGAGTGTGATTCTCAGGGCTTAATTCACTCTGCTCCCTCAATCTTGCACTCACCTTCCAATCAGGCTGCAAATTGAGTATAAAACAACAGAGTCAATGAACCCAAAATCACATCATTAATTCAATTACGGGCCAACATGTAGGTCTTTATTCATATTAACATCTTTTTTTCAAAATTTTTTCCTTTTTTGTTCCATGAAGAAGTCCTTTAAATGGTGATAAGTAAGACACTCATTACTTTATAAAAAGATTGAACATGGATAAAACCAATGTAAGACACACGATGGTTGTCACGTTATGAGGCTGAAGAGGGAAAAACTGAAATGACATTAAAGGGGGTTATACAAGCCTGGAAATGTCCCCCCATTTGCCCGGGCGCCGCACACTAATTCTACTTACCTAGCGCCCCACTCCCCGCACTGCTCCTCGTCCCCGCACGGCCGCCGCTGCTTCTCCCCATGTGTGGATGAATACATCCGGTGTCAGGGGGGGGGGGGGGGGGGTGCAGCTAATGGCAGACGGTGATGGAGACGTGCCTTCCTAGCGTCACCCGCGATGCTAGGGAGGCTCGTCCCCGTCACCTCCTGCCTCCAGCCCCCCCCCCCCCCCCGACACTGGCTGTTTTCATCCGCACATGGGAAGAAGCAGCAGCGGCCATGTGGGGAGCCACCAGGCAAGTAGAATCAGTTTGAGGGGCCCGGGCATATCGGGGGCATTTCCAGGCTCGGATAGCCCCTTTAAGAAACACCTGGACAGAATATTTAACTTTTGACAGAAGGGGACAACTGTAGGACTGCAGACTATGTGCAGCGATCCGCAGGGGAGGTGGTGGTGGTGGTGGCGAGAATTCTGTATTTGCTCTCACTGGTGCAATCTTATCAAATTATCCAAATGTTTTTATCAGTTTATGTGCTCACACTTTGTACCGAAAACTTACATTAGTGTAGAACCCTGTTTTATGGAGTAATGTCATGTGTTTTTATTTAGGGGCAGAATTAGAAAAACATAGATGCTTTCTTCCAAAAACAACACAACATCCATCTACAAGTTGTGTGTGGTAGTGCAGCTCAGCCTCCTTCATTCTCAATCTGCTACCTCCTTATCTCTATCAGGAGCAGTACTACATGAATGGTATTGCTCCTCTGGAGCCCTGATTGATATTGTATGTGTATACTCTCCTTGTTCCTCTATTGTGCTCCTGCAAATTGGTGCAGTAGTACATTGGGAGGACTTCTGAGTTCACATTTAGAAGTGCGTGTGGCTCAGAAATACTGGCAATGTATTACAGCACTGATCAGCAGGTGCACAGTGAGGGGGCATATACATACAAATTAGCAACCCTAAATCTACAGAAGCACTACTATTCACATATTACCTAGGACCTACTGTACCATAAGTGAATAGGGCTGAGCTGTGCAATACAATATATCCCCTCTACACAGAAAGCAGCTGTATCTTTTATATCCTGATCATCTGTTTAACATTGGAGAAAGACCAGACGGTTGCTATGGGGCCCACTGGGTTGGGGTGCCTGCCTGGACTGCCCAGCCCATTCCCAATGCTGTAAGGAGTCTCTGCCCTTCTCTATGGAGTAACTGTTCATCTACTCCTCCTTTCAGATACTGTTAGCTGTGCTCTAAGGAGTTCTGCTCTTTCCCATGGAGTACTGGAGTCAGCACTCTACATTCTAGTTTTGCTTTTATTACTCTTTTTTTTTCCAGATTGTCCCTCTGGGTCTTGAACCCAGGACGTCCTGTATGGGAGGCAAGAACCTTAAGCCAATGGAAGTATTTCTCAGACTAAAAACCTCAATAGTATTCTTCCCATGCATATGGTATTAGTATCTACAGATACATCGCTATACATATATACATTGTATGCTTTTGTTTGTTTTTTTAAAGGATAACAGCAAAAGTGTAATTATTATTATTTAGTGATTGCAAAAAAATGCAATAAGTTCAAGAGAAAGGTAGGCAAGCTCACCTGCACAATTCATGTAGGCATGGATGCTGCCAGGAACAGGCAGAAGTCCACGAGGAAAGAAAAAATTTAATATCCAGCTTTCAACATTAAAAAATGAGTAAGGGTCCGTGCGAGACCTGAAACATGTAGACCTGGTGGCTTCTTTGATTTTATACTGATGGAATAAAAAAGGCTGCTTTTATTTTTTATTTTGGAAGCTGGATATTAAATGTTTTCTTTCCTCAAAAAATGCAATGGCACATAATAAGTTACAATAAACACACTGTGTGTGTGTATATACAGTACAGACCAAAAGTTTGGACACACCTTCTCATTCAAAGAGTTTTCTTTATTTTCATGACTATGAAAATTGTAGATTCACTCTGAAGGCATCAAAACTATGAATTAACACATGTGGAATTATATACATAACAAAAAAGTGTGAAACAACTGAAAATATGTCATATTCTAGGTTCTTCAAAGTAGCCACCTTTTGCTTTGATTACTGCTTTGCACACTCTTGACATTCTCTTGATGAGCTTCAAGAGGTAGTCACCTGAAATGGTTTTCACTTCACAGGTGTACCCTGTCAGGTTTAATAAGTGGGATTTCTTGCCTTATAAATGGGGTTGGGACCATCAGTTGCGTTGTGGAGAAGTCAGGTGGATACACAGCTGATAGTCCTACTGAATAGACTGTTAGAATTTGTATTATGGCAAGAAATAAGCAGCTAAGTAAATAAAAACGATTGGCCATCATTACTTTAAGAAATGAAGGTCAGTCAGTCTGAAAAATTGGGAAAACTTTAAAAGTGTCCCCAAGTGCAGTCACAAAAACCATCAAGCGCTACAAAGAAACTGGCTCACATGCGGACCGCCCCAGAAAAGGAAGACCAAGAGTCACCTCTGCTGCGGAGGATAAGTTCATCCGAGTCACCAGCCTCAGAAATCGCAGATTAACAGCAGCTCAGATTAGAGACCAGGTCAACGGCACACAGAGTTCTAGCAGCAGACACATCACTAGAACAACTGTTAAGAGGAGACTGTGTGAATCAGGCCTTCATGGTAGAATATCTGCTAGGAAACCACTGCTAAGGACAGGGAACAAGCAGAAGAGACTTGTTTGGGCTAAAGAACACAAGGAATGGACATTAGACCAGTGGAAATCTCTGCTTTGGTCTGATGAGTCCAAATTTGAGATCTTTGGTTCAAACCACCGTGTCTTTGTGCGACGCAGAAAAGGTGAACGGATGGACTCTACATGCCTGGTTCCCACCGTGAAGCATGGAGGAGGAGATGTGATGGTGTGGGGGTGCTTTGCTGGTGACACTGTTGGGGATTTATTCAAAATTGAAGGCATACTGAACCAGCATGGCTACCACAGCATCTTGCAGTGGCATACTATTCCATCCGGTTTGCGTTTAGTTGGACCATCATTTATTTTTCAACAGGACAATGACCCCAAACACACCTTGAGGCTGTGTAAGGGCTATTTGACCATGAAGGAGAGTGATGGGGTGCTGCGCCAGATGACCTGGCCTCCACAGTCACCGGACTTGAACTTAATGACTGGTTTAGTAAGTATAAAGTACTGAATGTTGTACAATCTGGCATGTGTTTGTGTGTAAATGTTTGACCTAATAAATAATTTGTGAGACGAGTTTCTTTTGTTAATATCCCAGGTCAGCTTTCACCACGTGTCCTCACTGAATCACATATATTCAGCATTACAAGACTGTCACAGACAATTTATAGCCAGGCTTCATATACCTGTGCTAAAAACTTCTAGATTCCAAGTCATAGTCATTTTTTTCTGGCAGACTCGTCATTTCACCTGTCTACTTTAAGTGCTGTAGTTCCTGAAAGGTAAAGTAGTTTAATTTAGTTAGTAAATTGCTTAATATGTTGATTAAAATACGCTTAACTTATTTCTATGATATATTCATTTTTGAGGAATCTGAGATTTACCTATCATATGTATCTGATAAAAGAATCCTATTAAACATCTTAAAAGGGTATTCCTATCTGGGACCTTTAATGGCATATTGCTAGAGGTGGACCCCGCACCTAGCTGACATTGATGGCATATCCTAGTGATATGCCATCAATGTCTCAGATGGGTATAGTCCATTAACCATGATTGCATTTTTAGATTTATAAGAAATATAATTGAAACAACTTTTAAAATAAATGTAAAAAGAAATCCATAATGATTCATGGTATATTTTTAGAGCAAAAATGTGGGGCTTGTGACAACTGTCGAAGAGCTCATTCACAGGAATGAAAGGTCTCCGTGTCCGGAGAATGCAGAACGCAATCGGTGGGTCCGCAATATATGGGCACTGGCCATGTGCACTCCATGGGCTTTCGGGTCTATGCTTCCGCACTGCAAAAGATAGGACATGTGACCACCTCCCATGCTCGATTCAGAATCCACAGTGGCAAAATGTCAAGCCCTATTCTCTAGATAGGTGAGACTCACTCCTATGGATTTTTATGGCAAATCCTGTAGATATGCCTTAAAGGGAAGCTGTCACCGAGATTTTGGGTATAGAGCTGAGGACATGGGTTGCTAGATGGCCGCTAGCACATCCGTAATATTCAGTCCCCATAGCTCTCTGTGCTTTTATTGTGTAAAAAACCTGATTTAATACAGATGCAAATTAACATCTCAGGTTAATTTGCATATGTATCAAATCGTTTTTTCAACAATAAAAGCACACAGAGCTATGGGGACTGGATATTGTGGATGTGCTAGCGGCCATCTAGCAACCCATGTCCTCAGCTCTATACACAAAATCCAGGTGACAGGTTCCCTTTAAGGCTACTTTCACACTTGCACTTGATCGGATCCGTTCTGAACGGATCCGATCATATTAATGCAGACGGAGGCTCCGTTCAGTACGGATCCGTCTGCATTAATAACTTAGAAAAATTTCTAAGTGCGAAAGTAGCCTGAGCGGATCCGTTCAGACTTTCAATGTAAAGTCAATGGGGGACGGATCCGCTTGAAGATTGAGCCATAGGGTGACATCTTCAAGCGGATCCGTTCCCATTGACTTACATTGTAAGTCTGAACGGATCCGCTCGCCTCCGCACGGCCAGGCGGACAGCTGAACGCTGCAAGCAGCGTTCAGCTGTCCGCCTGTCCGTGCGGAGGCGAGCGGAGCGGAGGCTGAACGCCGCCAGACTGATGCAGTCTGAGCGGATCCGCTCCATTCAGACTGCATCAGGGCTGGACGGAGGCGTTTGGGTCCGCTCGTGAGCTCCTTCAAACGGAGCTCACGAACGGACCCATGAACGCTAGTGTGAAAGTAGCCTAAAGAGGTTGTTCAAGAATGGGGAGGTTTCTGTAAAGGTCCTAATTATCTACTTATTATTTACAGAAATCCTTGCCCATACTGCAGAAACAACCCCATACAAACATATGGAATGGATATTCAGTCGCAGAAATTTCTATGACCAACATGACGTGTGTGGATATCCCCTTAGGGTTTGCTGACATAAGGCTACATGCACACGACCGTATGTGATTTGCGGTTCGCAAATTGCGGATCCGCAAAAAAAAAAAAAAAAAAGATGACATGGCAGATCCATTGAAAACGGACAAGAATAGGACTTTTTCGATATTTTTTGCAGGGCTACGGAACACACATACTGATGCGGACAGCACACAGCGTTTTTTGCAGACCCATTAAAATAAATGGGTCCGCATCCTATCCGCAAAAAATAAAAATAAAAAACGGACATGGAAACAAACAAGATTTTGTGCATGTAGCCTAAGGCAGATACACTGTGGATTTCCTGTCTGGATTTTGTGGGTGGAAAATCCACAGCATATTACAGTAGCGGCAAAGTGGACGAGATTCTACCAAAACTCAAAAAATCCAAATAGAAATTGACCCGTTGTGCTGATTTTTCTGCTGTATTTCAATTTATATTGCAGATTTTTGCAGTGGATTTGACTCTTCTGCTTCGAATCCTGCAAATTTTGAAACAAATCTTCATATAACATCCAGAGTTTTACATAGATTTGTTGCAGAATTTGTTGTATATTGGTGGGAAAATCCATGGTGGATACTAATGTTTCTACACCTAAAATTTGTCTAAAGAGTGGCACAAGCTGGCACAACTAGGATTTCAAAAAATTTTCAGACTTACTCAAAAAGGGGTATGGGCCTACCAGAAGTAGGGGGAGCTTTTCTGAAAAGGGGTGTTTCCTAAGATGAAGCACATATTCTAGTACAAAATTCTGTCTCAAGTAAGCAAGCCAATAGTTGTGAAAAGTTAAACAAAAGATTTTAGCCCTGCACCAGATTTATCATCCAGTCTGATTACTGTAACAAATCTGGAGCAGGTATAGACAGCCTGTCTAAGTTTGCACCATTTGTAGGACTAGTACTGTAAATATATATGTATGTGTATATATATAATATATTTATATTGGGGGGTTTCGCTCTGGTAGATAGGGTAAGCGGATGCAGTACAGATGTGAAATACAAGTTTTTAATTCCAACTTCAGTGTTTATTCACACTTGCGGCAGTTGCATAAAACAACATGTCACTTTTCAGTCTTTGGTGTTAATTCACACACAAATGGAAAGTTCAATTTGTACAGAACAACATGTCACATTGCAGTCTTTGGTGTTAATTCACACACAATGGAAAGTTCATATTGCATAAGTCACCTTGTTGGCAGTTCTGCCTCCAGTAGTCCACAGCAGGCTTTAGAGGGCCTGTTCCCCCTGCACACGGGCCTCAGCCCTCCAGTCTGGCACAAGACCTCAGATCCCAACCTCCTGAGCTCCACTGTCAGACAGAGGTAATCGTCTCCACCTGGCAGTGCTGGCTGGTTTTTATGCCTGGCAAATCCCGGGCTGGAACATGGGGAGTAGTCACCCACCCTGCACTTTGACTACTCCCAGTAAAAGCCGTGCCGGATCAGCTATTACAGCCATACTTAGTATCAAGGTGTCAAAAAGCAACTGCTGCTGACACATAAAAAAACGGCTCTTACTCTACCAAGGCCAGGAACCTCGGTGACACGTACCTATCATCCACAATGATTCCTTCTACCTTCTTACAATATATATATCTTGATTCCCTTAAGTAAAATGGTGCCTTTGCGCCGATCGCATGGTGCGCATGCGTGTGAATTTGCGCGCGGACGCGTGCGCGCGAATTTGCGCGTAGACGCGTGCGCGCGAATTTGCGCTCATGCGCATGCGCGCGAATTTTACACTATGACGCACACCATGAGGTCAGTGCGAACATGCGCATTGATGAGTTGAAGACTCGCAACGAACGCGATGGTATATGTGGGCCCCATCGCCACTGGAGGCCGTGTTTCTGTGATCCACATTCAATAAGTCACTTATTTAATTGTGAATCTACCTATACAAAGTATTGTACACATTTTGGCTCTCGCTGAGGGTAAGGCATCTCTAGAGTTGTACATTATTTAGCACTTGTCACTTTATATATTTGCACTTTATTGATCTTAACCAGATGTATGTAATTGTAATTGATTGTGACCACACCTTGTGGGTTGGACACTTTGTAAATGCCTTTATATGTTCTGATTTTCACTGTTACTATGCTTGAGGAAGGCTCTTGTGAGCCGAAACGTCGCAAGACTTGCCATATCATGGGTGAATAAATCACTGCTATTTTACCACATTTTGGAGTGCAGTCCTACTTCTTCGCTTTATACATTTTTGGGGTTTGCCACTGCCCTGTGTTGGACTTTGCACCCGTACTCTGGTGGTGCTCCCACTGGACTTTCTTCATCTATATATATATATATATATATATATATATATATATATCAGTGATCCCTCAAGATACAATGGCCTATGGATACAATAGGTTCAGCCTATAATTTTCTAGGCCATCATAAGCTGAAACAAGACTTAACATACAGTGCCTCATATCCAACCAATCAACATGGCCATTTTACTGGTAAACCATCTTTATTGGTTGTCTAGTAGCAACTTTGCGGTACTACATGCTCTGTACTGCCCCCTGTCCGTGCCAGGATGAGCTGCTCCTTTGGACATCAGTTGAGCGGCGACTCAATTTAATTTTTCTGGTACATCTATATACTATACAATACTCTGAAGAAGCTCCTGTTACTTAAGTTATAATGGTTTCAACTTACAATGGTCATCCCGGAAAAAAATAAAAATTATATATATATTAGCAGAATTACCCAGCTTTGCACAGGTCTATTCCCTATGTTGTTTGTGTGTGGTTAAAAGATATCCACAGTGCTCTAGTAACACTGACATCCACAGAACCCCATAAATGGCACCCACAGAGCCCCCATAACAGTGACATTCACAGCACCTCATACCACAGCACCTCATAAGTGACATCCACAGAGCCCCCATAACAGTGACATCCAGAGTGCTCCCATAAAAGTGACATCCACAGAGCCCCCATAACAGTGACATCCACAGAGCCCCCATAACAGTGACATCCACAGAGCCCCCATTACAGTGACATCCACAGTGCTCCCATAATAGTGAAATCCACAGAGCCCCCAAAACAGTGACATTCACAATGCACCTATAACAGTGAAATTCCAAGTGCCCCGATGACATTGACATCTACAGTGACCCTGTAACAATTACAGCCACAGTGCTCCCATAACAGTCCAGAATGCTTCCATAACAGTGATATCCACTGTGCTCCCGTTACTGTGACATCCACAGTGCTCCCATAGCAGTGACATCCACAGTGTTCCCATAATAGTGACATTCACAGTACCCTAATAATAGTGACATCCACAGTAGTCCCATAAAAGTGCCATCCACAGTGCCCCAATAATAGTGAAATCCACAGTTCCCCATAATAGTGACATCCACAGCGTTGTCATAAAAGTGACATCCACAGTGGCCCATAACAGTCCACAGTGCTCCCATAACAATGACATCCACAGCGCCCTCATAACAGTGACATCCACAGTGCCACCATAACAATGCTATATACAGTGCCCCCATAACAGTGTCATCCACAGTCCGCCGATAACAGTGACATCCACAGTGCACCCATAACAGTAGTGACAACAGTGACATCCACAGTACCAACATAACACTGACATCCACAGTGGGATGGGAGAGAGAACGCTGATTTAATACATTGTTTCTGGAGATGCCCAAGGTTGTTTAGATATTGGAGGGAAATTCTGGAGACTGTATATTTAATTCTGAAGGTTCAAATACCTGAAGATCCGGTGATTTGCATATTAGGGGCAATTAAACATCTGAATCTAAATAGAGATATACGAGTGGTTCTCTGCAAAGTGCTATTTCAAGCTAGACTTCTTATACTTAAGAAATGGGTAGGGGTAGACCCTCCGACAGTGAGACAATGGAGGAAAGCGGTATATAATTTGATTAAGGAAGAACGATTGATGGAGGGCCACAGAAAAAAACGAAAAAAGTTTTTGTTTTTTTTTGTTTTGTTTTTTTTTGTTTTGTTTTTTACACGTGTCCCCTCATAAGGGTGGTGGGAGGGCAAATGGAAAGGAAAGGGAAAAGATAGGGGGAAACGGGAGAGGGGGAGAAAAATAGTATAAAATAATTGGTTAGTGTAAGATGGAACTGTATTTGGTGTTTTGGAGATATTTAAATATTTGATGTGCTTGGAATGTGTATGTTTCTTTTTGTATAATGAAAATAAAGATATATTAAAAAAAAAAAAAAAAAGACATCCACAGTGGCACAAACAGTGGTATCCGCAGTGCCCCAGAAAAAATGGCTGGGTTGTTATGGAAACCTGGTGTAAAACTGTGTGTGTATATAAGAGAGGCTAAGACTGAAGGACCTGTGAGCTTCTATTGGCTAATACGGGTTGTGATGGTGCAATATTTGCTTTTTTGTGAATATCTCAAGAACTGTAGAGTCCTAAAGAGCTGGAACCTGGTCTAAAATCTTCAGAAGTACCTTGTTTAGATATGTGGCGGATTTGGTGCAGATTGATCCAGACAGACAACAGAAATTCATTTTTATATATAACAGATAAGAGATATATATGTATATACCATATTTCTTGCTTTATAAGATGCATTTTTCCCCCAAAAGTGGATGGAAAAAGCAGTGTGTCTTATGAAGCAAATAGAGAGCTGGGATTTCAACATCTCATTGTTACTAATGAACGCTTCCATTATGAAGTATTGGGGAGCAGTGAATATAGTGCCCCTGGTGCTGGCTTTACTCAACTCTTCCTGGTCTTCTTCTTTGGCTGGCATGCTGTGATGTGTCCTTACAGCGTCAGGACGTAGTGCTCGTACGTGCGCACTATGACCTAATGCTGTATAACGTCAGGTCACAGTGCAACCCTGCAAGAAGAGATCACCGGATCTCCCCAGTGGTGCCGTTTAGAGCAGGAGAGTTGTTCTATTTATTTTTTGTTTGATCTGAGGTCTGATGATGATTTGGGGTCTGATCTGAGGTCTGATGAAGATTTAGGATCTGGACTGAGGTCTGATGAAGACTGGGGCTCTGATCTGAGGTCTGCTGAAGATTGGGGGTCTGGACTGAGGTCTGATGAAGACTGGGGTCTAATGAAGTTTGGGGGTCTGATTTGAGGTCTGATGAAGACTGGGCTCTGATCTGAGGTCTGCTGAAGATTGGGGGTTGATCTAAGATCTGATGAAGACTGGGGGTCTAATCTGAGGTCTGATGAAAAATCAATGGGCCGATGCATCTTATAGAGCACAAAATACAGTTTATACTACCGAAAATGAAAAAGAACACACCAGAAACTTTATGCGATTGCGTTGAAAGTGATAAAGTATAAACTGCTAGCAGTGCTTGATCAATGATCACACAACTAAGGTGTTATTCTTTATCAATGTTAGTTTTTCCAGGTGTTCTTTTTTCATTTTTCGTTATGAAATATTTAGATATATACACATATACTTAGTCTCCGATTTACTGGTCATATAAATGGCATAAACTTAGTTGGACTTTTTGGACCTGCACCAGATTTATCACAGTGGCTCAGTCTGCATGACTTGGTGCATGGCGGTCCAGTAGTGAATATATACAACCCCAATTCAAAAAAAATAAAAAAGTTGGTGCACTGTAAAATGTGAAGAAATGTAAATGAAAGCAGAATGTAATGATTTGGAAATCTCATACACCCATATTTTATTCACAATAGAACACTTATCAGATGTTGAAAGTGAGACATTTCATAATTTTCATGAAACAAATTAACTCATTTAGAACTAGATGGTAGCAACTTGATGGAATTTGGGTTGTTTTATATATATATACATATATATAGATATATATATATATCTATATATATATATATATATATATATATATATATATAAATAAGACAGGTGACAGTTCTGGATAATGTATAATCCATAAACCTTTATTCTCCATTTTTCTTAGTTAGCTGATAACCCCCGCTGACAATTCAAACTTGACTACAGTGTCTTGACTACTTGTAAAATAAAATAAATTCTTCTAGTTTCATATGGTTAAACAAACGGTCGTTGTGAAGGTTAATGTAATTATTCATGACTGCTGTATCACCCCTTGTGGATTGTACAACCTGCGCTTGAATCATGTGCACAGTGTGAGACTGACTAATTATATAATGTTAAAAATTACACATTGTATGTGCTGTGCATTCCAATTTCTAGAAGAGCCTTTTTTTTTTTTTTTTTTTTTTTAGACATGTCCACTTTAGGAACTATTTTTTCTAGGATTTAGCATTAATCACCAAAGGGGAGATTTCTCAAACTAATGTAAAGCAGAACTGGCTTAGTTGCCCCTAGCAACCTATCAGATTCCACCTTTCATTTTAACAGCTCCTTTGGAAAATTAAAGGTGGAATTTGATTGGTTGCTAGGGGCAACTAAGCCAGTTTTCCTTTACACTACTCTTGATAAATCTCCCCCCATATTCCTAAACTTCTCTATAGCTAAGAGAAGGCCTGTTTTCACATGAGCATGTTTGGTCCAGGACAGAGCAGGAAGCAGAAAATGCCTTTCACTGTTCTGTCTCCAGTGTCGGCAGCTGCCCGCAACAGCTGATCAGTGGAGGTGCTGGGTGTTAGACCTCCAGATTTTGGTAAAAAAAACAAAAGCCGGACTAGGGGTTGGCCACTTCATGATGCAAATTCCTAATTGCCCATAAACTGAAGGCTCTGGTGCTGTCTCTCAGGTGCAGCTTAGAGCCCTTGAGGGTTGTCCATAATGTAGAGCCCATGGCAGCCATGTCCATGGGTAGTGAGTTGGTAGTGGTCACTTGATTTACTCATGAGACTTGTCTCAGCTGTCCCTCCTGCCACATTCTCCTCTATGCAAGTGCTGGACAGTAACTGAATGGGTCCAGCACCTGCACAGAAGAGGATGCATCAGGAAGACAGCTGAGAAAGCCATAATGTATGTAAATCCTTTGACTGCCATCAGCTTGCTTCCCATGGCCATGGGCTGTACACTATAGACAGGCACCTGGGGGACTTCTGAGACAGCACCTAAGATGAAGTAAAATCAGGTGTACAGTCTATTGTGTAGTGACATTCAGTTTATGGTTTTTATGAAATGACCAACCTCTTTGGTTACAAATTGAGCAGTCAGAAGCTCCTCTGATGGATTTCATTGTGAAAGAGAAAGAACAGCCTACGCTATATGTGAAAAGATTATAGCTGGAGAGGACATGTTTTAATAAAGACCTATTAGGAAACTGTTTTTAGCCCTTACTACTACTAATAGCAATATCATCTTTTTTTTAAAAGTGTCCATAGACTTTAACTCTTCTGTTGGAAAACATCTTTAAAACATTAACACATAGATATATTTTCTATGGTTTTTCTGCTCTCCACCACCAAAATTTCCCTCGGGGTGTTCTGAAAAGATATTAAATGCATAAGAACATTACAAACATTAAAACCTTATGGGTCATCTCATGCAGAATATCAGCAGAGAACATTACTTGGAGAAAGACAGAACTTTATCAGCAAAAATAAAACAGTTTAATAAACCCTAATAAATGTGTACAGTATTTAGAAAATAATTGAATCTAGACCTACGGCATCTCAAACTTGACAGCTCAGTGTCTACATTTTGACGCCTGAACAGTTTTCAGGTTCTGTGTAATTAGTGTGACAATTGAAACTTGAATATTTTCATTTTATAGATGCTCCTGTCACCTGCTCACAATTGGTGATGGCAGTGACTAGGCAATATGTAAATTTAGAGGAATGGAATTGCAAAAAAAGACAATTCTTTGTTACAATGGTTCAGTTTATTCTCAACTTTCTATCCATATTTCTGCCTATATAATTTGTATTATGGTATTAAATCTAACCATTCCCCCCAGACAGCTAGCCTCTTTGTGGTTATTCCTGATAGGTAAAGAAGCCTGGTATTTTCACTACTGGCACTCTGGTTGTTCTAGTGGCATACATACACGAAGACAATTTGCATGCATATGGAAAACGGTTTTATATTGTTTTAGCTATAACTTACATTCATTGTCACGCAGGTGTTTTCCTGTACAGCTAAGGCTACTTTCACACTGGCGTTTTGAGATCCATTTCAGGGATCTCACAAACTGTTCAAAACGGATCAGTTCAGCCCCTATGCATTGTGAATGGATAAGGATCCGTTCAGAATGCATCAGTTTGGCTCCGTTCCGCCTCCGTTCCGCTCTGGATGCGGACTCCAAAACGCTGCTTGCAGCGTTTTCGTGTCCGCCTGGCCATGCGGAGCCAAACAATGTAAGTTAATGGGGACGGATCCGTTTTCACTGACACAATATGGTGCAGTTGAAAACGGATCCGTCCCCCATTGACTTTCAATGTAAGTCAGGACGGATCTGTATTGATTTAGACTTTTTTTAAAAATAATAATGCAAATGGATCCGTTCTGAACGGATACAAGCATTTGCATTATAGGTGCGGATCCGTCTGTGCAGATACCAGACGGATCCGCACCTAATGCAGGTGTGAAAGTAGCCTAATATCTGATAAAAGTGAATGGTTTTCTTTATGCATAGTGCACACTATACAGTATTACCCAAAATAAAATACCTTTCCCAGATATACCCATAGAGTGCCCCCATAAAGCTAAATAGTTTACACAAATGGGGACATTTATTAAGACCAGCTTTTTACACGTTGGTCTTAATATGTCCCAAACTGTCATTATATGCGCTATAATTATTAACAGGCTCATGCCTCTTTCTAATTGTAGCGTGTGTATGTAGGTCCTTGCACCAGAACTGATATCTACACCAGCAAAAAAGATACTTTAGATTTCAGGTATAATCTAGGCCAGCTTCCTAGTGTACATTATAAGAAAGCTGGGCTGAGCTGGGCTATCTATGCCTGGCTCCACACCGCCCACTCAACCGACATTTTGGAGAAGTGGCGAATGGGGCTAAAAGTTTTGTGCCAGTGGGGTATGTGCCAAACTTTCCAACTTTTTACACTAATTTTCAGGGTGACGTTAAATGTCCCCCATATTACCCACATAAGGCAGTACACACATCAAGCACTGATATAGGGCCAACAGTCCTGGAGTTCCTCCATTACTGAGTCACAGGCGCCAATTATCTCTTAATCGGTCCCTCAGGGCAATGCACCTCTTACACCGTGTAGAGTTTGTGGTTTTGCCCTCTATTGGCAGCAGCCACCAATAACACTATTCATGCTTTGGTGACCTTTGTAATTTTACTATACAGTTAAATAGTAATTTAGGTTGAAAAACAAAATCTTCTTGGCAATAGTACCTAAAAATTAATTAAAAAATATAGAACAGTACCTTATTATGTCTAAATGTTCAGCAAATGATGGCAATATAGCTCAGAAGTTATTATTCTTTATTTTCATAATCTGATCTGTGTAGCACCTTTGGTTTGAGGCTGACATGGCTTACTGTGGGTGGGATTATCACCATGAAGTGTTAAAGGCCCATCTGCAAGCGCATAGTGTCACTGCAGCGCAACTCATATTTGGTGTCACATTCGATTCCATTTAAAGGAAAACAACTATTTTGACTGAATAAATAGCAGTCAGTTGCACACACATGTTTGTGTGTCTAAGGCCCAGTGCCAGTGCATAGTGTCACTGCAGCGCAACTCATATCTGGTGTCACATTCGATTCCATTTAAAGAAAAACAACAATTTTGACTGAATAACTAGCAGTCAGTTGCACAAACGTGTTTGTGCGTCTAAGGCCCAGTGACAGTGCATAGTGCCACTTCAGCGCCATTCATATCTGGTGTCACAGTAGCTTGCACGCATAGTACAACTAATCTATAAAAAAAAGACAGGCAGGGGCAGGCCACCTCGCAGGGGCCGTCGTGGTGCTGTGATTCCCTTTGGCCCTAAATAATGCCCAGTGTTCAGAGGCCACGTACCCTGAACTTGAAAAGTTCTGAGGACATAGTTGACTGGCTAACACAGGACACCCAATCTTCTACAGCTTCCGCTCGGAACCTTGACACAACATCCTCCTCCAGCTCAGCTTCGGGCACCCCTCAAGTTACCACTCGCCCGCCTGCCGCCACCACCAACACTAGCACCACAGCTGCTTCACTTGATCTGTCAGAGGAGTTATTTACACATCAGTTGGAAGAAATAAGTGATGCGCAACCATTATTGCAAGAGGATGTAGATAACAGGGATATGTCTCAGACAGGCAGCATTACACAGATGGACGTACGGTGGGATGATGATGATGCTGTACCCGCAGCTGCTTCCTTTGCTGAGTTGTCAGATACAAGTGAAGTGGTTGATGATGACGATGTGTCCGTGAATGTCACGTAGGTGCCTGCTCGAATAGAAGAATAACAGGGAGAATGTTCAGATGGGGAGACAGAGAGGAGGAGGAGACGAGTTGGAAGCAGGGGGTTGTCGCCGCAAGGAGCTAGAGGCACAGTCATACAGCATGTATCGGCACCCGAGGTCAGCCAGACAGCACGCCAATCAACGCATGCTGTTGCCACCACCAGAATGCCGTCATTGCAAAGCTCAGCAGTGAGGCATTTTTTGTGTGTGTCTGCCTCTGATAACAACGATGCCATTTGCAACCTGTGCCAAAAGAAACTGAGTCGTGGGAGGTCCAACACCCACCTAGGTACAACTGCTTTGCGAAGGCACATGATCTCACATCACAAACGCCTATGGGATCAACACATGAGTAAAAGCAGCACACAAACTCAAAGCCACCATCCTCCTCCTGGTCCAGCATCTTCAGCCACGTCAACCACTGCTGTCTTCCTTGCCCCCTCTCAACCACCCGCCACTCCGCCTCTCGCCTTGAGCAGTTCCTGCTCATCTGCCCACAGTCAGGTGTCTGTCAAGGACATGTTTGAGCGTAAGAAGCCAATGTCACAAAGTCACCCCCTTGCCCGGCGTCTGACAGCTGGCTTGTCTGAACTCTTAGCCCGCCAGCTTTTACCATACAAGCTGGTGGAGTCTGAGGCCTTCAAAAAATTTGTAGCTATTGGGACACTGCAGTGGAAGGTACCCCGCTAAAATTTCTTTGCACAAAAGGCAATCCCCAACCTGTACTCGATTGTGCAAAAGGAAGTAATGGCATGTCTGGCACACAGTGTTGGGGCAAGGGTCCATCTGACCTCTGATACCTGGTCTGCAAAGCACGGTCAGGGCACGTATATCACCTACACTGTGCATTGGGTAAACCTGCTGACGGCTGCCAAGCATGGAATGCGTGGCTCTGCAGAGGAGTTGGTGACACCGCCACGACTTGCAGGCAGGCCTGCTGCTACCTCCTCTACTCCTCCTACTCCATCCTCTTCTATAACCTCCTCGGCTGAGTCCTCTTTTGCTGCTGCGTCTTGCTCCACATCAACGGCACCCCCCCAGCTCCCCAGGGGCTATTCCACATCCTGGATACGACAGTGTCACGCCGTCTTGGGGTTGACTTGCCTGATAGCAGAGAGTCACACCGAACCAGCACTCCTGTCCGCCCTGAACGCACAAGTGGATCAGTGGCTGACTCCGCACCAACTGGAGATTGGCAAAGTGGTGTGTGACAACGGAAGCAATTTGTTGGCGGCATTGAATTTGGGCAAGTTGACACATGTGCCGTGCATGGCACATGTGTGTAATCTGATCATACAACGCTTTGTGCATAAGTACCCATGCTTACAGGACGTCCTCAAGTAGGCCAGGAAGGTGTGTGGCCATTTCAGGCGTTCCTACGCGGCCATGGCGCACTTTTCAGACATTCAGTGCCGAAACAAAATGCAAGTGAGGCACTTGATTTGCGACAGCCCGATACGTTAGAATTCAACACTACTAATGTTCGACCGCCTGCTCCAACAAGAAAAAGTCGTCAACGAGTATTTGTATGACTGGGGTGCTAGGGCAGCCTCTGCAGAGCTGGGAATTTTTTTGCCACGTTACTGGACGCTTATGCGCAATGCCTGTAGGCTCATGCGTCCTTTTGCGGAGGTGACAAACCTAGTCAGTTGCACAGAAGGCACCATCAGCGACATCATCCCATTTATTTTCCTCCTGGAGCATGCCCTGCGAAGAGTGCTGGATCAGGCCGTAGATGAGCGTGAAGAGGGAGAGTTGTGGTCACCATCACCACCAGAAACAGCCTTATCAGCATCGCTTGCTGGA
This sequence comes from Bufo gargarizans, assembly GCF_014858855.1. Taxonomy (NCBI): domain Eukaryota; kingdom Metazoa; phylum Chordata; class Amphibia; order Anura; family Bufonidae; genus Bufo; species Bufo gargarizans. Next base: position 332,338,361 of record NC_058084.1, read on the forward strand.
CCTGCGGCAACGCCAGAAGAGGAGTGTGAGGGAGAGGAGTCAGAGTAGGAATGTGGCTTTGAGGAGGAGGAGGAAGACCAACCACAACAGGCATCCCAGGGTGCTCATTGTCACCTATCTGCTACCCGTGGTGTTGTATGTGGCTGGGGGGGAAGAACATTTCTTCAGTGAGATCACTGAGGACGAGGAACGGGACATGAGTAGCTCGGCATCCAACCTTGTGCAAATGGGGTATTTCATGCTGTCGTGCCTGTTGAGGGACCCTCGTATAAAAAGGCTGAAGGAGAACGACCTGCACTGGGTGTCCACGCTACTAGACACCCGGTATAAGCAGAAAGTGCCTGAAATGTTACCGAATTACCGGAAGTCGGAAAGGATGCAGCAGTTCCAAAATAAATTAAAAAGTATGCTTTACACAGCATATAAGGGTGATGTCACAGCACAACGGGAATCTAACAGGGGAAGAGGTGAAAGTAATCCTCCTCCTACCATGACCACGCCGGCAAGGACAGGACGCTTTACAGACGTGTTGTTGATGGAGGACATGCAGAGCTTTTTAAGTCCTACGCATCGCCACAGCCCTTCAGTATCCACCCTCAGAGAACGACTCGACTGACAGGTAGCAGACTACCTCGCCTTAACTGCAGATAACAACACTCTGAGGAGCGACGAACCCCTTGACTACTGGGTGTGCAGGCTTGACCTGTGGCCTGAGCTATCCCAATTTGCGATAGAACTTCTGGCCTGCCCCGCTTCAAGTGTCCTGTCAGAAAGGACCTTCAGTGCAGCTGGAGGTATTGTCACTAAGAAGAGAAGTCGCCTAGGTCAAAAAAGTCTAGATTACCTCACCTTTATTAAGATGAATGAGGGATGGATCCCAAAGGGACTGACATTGGGCGATACATTCGACTAAAAAAGGCCTGGTGATGAGATGAGCTGCCTTGGGCTAAAAATGGTCCACACGCTGCTGTATTTTATCTCTGAATGCCAGATGACTTGCGTGACTTATCCGCCACCAACTAGGGTTCAAGCCGTAATGTTTTAGGGCACTTTCTGCCTGGGAAACAAACATCAATTTTTCTGGCCGCTGCTACAGCAGCGGCTGCAACAATACCTAATTTTTCAGGCATGTGTACATGCCTAATTTTTCTGGCCTCTGGTGCTGCACTGTGGCGTCAAAACCCCCCCCCCCCAAAAAAAAGGCACATACATGTGTCAATTCCCCTTCGTGATCGTTACCTTGTTGTGGTGAAGGGGCTTGCATATCAAAATGAAGCGACCACATCTATGAGTGTGTTGGCAATGGCAATGTTGGCACACCCCAGATGATAAGGTTGTTGCTTCATTGTGAACAGACCAAAAGCGATCGGCTGGATAATTTTGCATAGAAAAAACATGAATTTTCTTTGTGATCTTCTAAGGTGATCATTAAAGCCTACTAGGCCAACAATGGGCCCACACTGCAGAATCATTGTTTCTGGGTCACTTAACTGTCACTAAACTACCTCAGCACGACCATAGGCTTTGAAAAAAAAACATTGCCTGCAATCTCCCAAACGTGTGCACGAGCAGAGTCAAGTAGTACTATTCTTATCAGTTTAATCCCTGTTACGTCCCCTATCAGGGGACGTGTATGGAATAAATTTTAGACAACCGCAAAGAGTTGTCAATAGTTGAGACACTCATGACATAAATTTTATACCTCTATGCGTCAATCTTGGTGTAGATGCTTGGTCGGTCCTCATACTTAAAATTTGGGGCACTGCACGTGCAATCTAATGTGCCACCAGATATGAGTGGTGTGTTAAGTAGTACTATTCTTATCAGTTTAATCCCTGTTACCTCCACTATCAGGGGACGTGTATATGGCATGGATTTTAGGAACCGGGAGATGGAAAAAAATGCTTAGTCGGTCCTCCTACTTCATATTTGGGGCACTGCGCATGCCCCAAATAGTACTATAGTACTACTTAACACACCACTCCTATCTGGTGGCAAATTTAATTGCGCGCGCAGTGCCCCAAATATGAAGTAGGAGGACCGACTAAGCATCTTTTTCCATCTCCCGGTTCCTAAAATCCATGCCATATACACGTCCCCTGATAGTGGACGTAACAGGGATTAAACTGATAAGAATAGTACTACTTAACACACCACTCATATCTGGTGGCACATTAGATTGCACGTGCAGTGCCCCAAATTCTAAGTATGTGGACCGACCAAGCATCTTTTTCCATCTCTTGGTTCCTAAAATCGATGCCATATACACGTCCCCTGATAGGGGACGTAACAGGGATTAAACTGATAAGAATAGTACTACTTAACACACCACTCATATTTGGTGGCACATTCGATTGCACGCGCAGTGCCCCAAATTTGAAGTAGGAGGACCGACCAAGCATCTTTTTCCATCTCCCGGTTCCTAAAATCGATGCCATATACACGTCCCCTGATAGGGGACGTAACAGGGATTAAACTGATAAGAATAGTACTACTTAACACACCGCTCATATCTGGTGGCACATTCGATTGCACACACAGTGCCCCAAATTTGAAGTAGGAGGACCGACTAAGCATCTTTTTCCATCTCCCGGTTCCTAAAATCGATGTCATATACACGTCCCCTGATAGGGGACGTAACAGGGATTAAACTGATAAGACTAGTACTACTTAACACACCGCTCATATCTGGTGGCACATTCGATTGCACGCACAGTGCCCCAAATTTGAAGTAGAAGGACCGACCAAGCATCTTTTTCCATCTCCCGGTTCCTAAAATCGATGCCATATACACGTCCCATGATAGGGGACGTAACAGGGATTAAACTGATAAGAATAGTACTACTTAACACACCGCTCCTATCTGGTGGCACAGTAGACTGCATGCGCAGTGCCCCAAATTGGAAGTAGGAGGACCAACCAAGCATCTTTTTCCATCTCCCGGTTCCTAAAATCAATTCCATATACATGTCCCCTGATAGGGGACGTAACAGGGATTAAACTGAAAGGAATAGTACTACTTAACACACCTTATAATAACGCAGAGAGAGGCAATTCAGAGAGAGGAGTCTGAAGAAGAGGCATCAGAGGAGGAAGGTGGCTTTGAGGAGGTGGAAGACCAACCACAGCAGGTGTCCCAGGGGGCTTGTTGTCACCTTTCAGGGACCCTTGGTGTTGTACGTGGCTGGGTGGAGGAAGAGACCTTCAATGATGTCAGTGAGGACAAGGAACGGGACATGGCTAGCTTGGTATCCAACCTTGTGCAAATGGGGAGTTTGCGGTTGTGCAAATGGACTGTTTGCGGTTGTTTGCGGTGCGTTAAACGGGGAGTTTGGTCTGTCAGAGTTTGGTCTGTCACTGTGAAGTTGACAGATGAGTATATATTCAGATATATAGACATATTCGTCAATTCTAGCAATACAACCATTAGGAGCTCAGATCTAAGTTGTAATCGCATTGCGATTAATGCAGGTTATATTAATCACATTGCGAATTCAACTTAGAGCTGGGTTCCTAATGGTTGTATTGCTAGAATATAACGAAGATTGAGAATATAGTGCTATATTCGTCAATTCTAGCAATACAACCATTAGGAACTCAGATCTAAGTTGTAATTGCATTGCGTTTAATGCAGGTTATATTAATCGCATTGTGAATTCAACTTACCACACTCTGCGTCAACTACGTAATTTTCCATGGGAGTTTTGCCATGGATCCCCCTCCGGCCTGCCACAGTCCAGGTGTTAGTCCCCTTGAAACAACTTTTCCATCACTATTGTGGCCAGAGAGAGTCCCTGTGGGTTTTAAAATTTGCTTGTCTATTGAAGTCTATGGCGGTTCACCCGGTTTGCACGTTCGCGAACATTTGCGGAAATTTGCGTTCGCCGTTCGCGAACGGAAAATTTTATGTTCGTGACATCTCTACTTACCAGAGGAAGTGGCATAAGAGGGAGCCAATGGCTCTCTGCTCTGTCATACTGTAGTTTTCACATGGATCAGCATCCTAAAGATGCAGATCCTGTTAAAATGTGATGCTTGCCCAGGTATCCAGGAGGGCTCCCTTCCCCTCTGGACTCAGTCATGGTTGCACTCCCTGCAACTGCGATCGTTACACCACTGAGGCCGTATATTCAGGAAGGGGTTGAATAACATTATTAGTTTCATTTTGCTAATTTTACAAATTTGCCCAGAAAGTATAACTGCCAATATCAGTATATAAAGTAATCAAACCTAACAGTCCATTTTAGTAAAAATAATGGTTGCAGATTTTTACTGCTACCACAATTTATAGTGGGAATCATATCCCTACATGTTGCCATAACTTTCAACTCCCGCACCCTCCCATGGAGCATGGCTGAAACAGTCTAAAACCCCCATTATACCTAATTTAAAGTGTTAGCACAGTCTCTTTTATGGAGAAGGTAGTCATAAGTTTATGACATCATGAGCTAACTTCTGCTTGCCTACTGGGCAAGGGAGAAGAGAATTGATGGATTGTGAAGACCTCACACTACTTTTAAAGTACTTAGTAGAGATGAGCAAATCGAAGCTGACAAAGTGGAATTTGATCTGAATTTCAGAATTCGATTTGCAATGAATGCGAATTTATTCGCGCTTCTTGGTAACAAATCACAATTTTTCTTAAAATGGCGGCTACACGTGTGAGGACAGGTGGCAAGGAACTCTGGTAAGGCAGGATGACCCATAATGCCATGCATGCAGCCAATCAGCAGCCAGCCCTGTGATGTCACAGCCCTATAAATACAGCAGCCATCTTAGATTCAGAAATTTTCCAGAATTCTGAGTGCAGGTACAGGCATGAGAAGGCACTAGGGACAGCAATAGGAAAAATCTCATTGGAAAAAAAACCCCTGAAAAAACGATTTATAAGTGCAGGTAAAGGATAGGGAGAAATCATTTCACAGCATCTTAGTGCAGGGAGAGACGTCAGAAGGCTCTAGGGACAGTGCTAGAAAAGCGGTTTACAAGGGCATGGAAAGGATAGGGAGGAATCATTTCACAGCATCTTAGTGCAGAGAGAGACGTCAGAAGGCGCTAGGGACAGTGATAGGAAAAACCTCATTGTGAAAAAAAAGCGATTTACAAATGCAAGGAAAGATTATTTGGGGATCCAAATAGCCATTATACAGCTCTGTCATTCTAGCAATTTGTTCTTCAGGTGCAATTTGTTCTTCATCAGGCTTGTCGTATGCACATGGGATTGTGCATGGATCCCATGTGCATACGACTAGCCTGATGAAGGGCATTCTTTCTGCCCGAAACATTGTTACAAAAAGGACCACTATGTCCGGCTAAGCAAATAAAAATCACTTAAGCAAAATCTTGAGTGCTAGCTAAATTGTTGTATATTTATACGTTCCAAGAGGTGGAGCCAGGAACATACCACGATGTGCACCCAAACCGGTCAGAATCGATAGAGTGCTGTGATCACTACGAGATTCCAAAAAGAAAAATATATACGCAGTTCACTTCTGCAGCTATATGTGGTGAAAGCGTTTAGTGGCGCATTTCAGTACAAAAAGAAAAATATATTCACAGTTCATTTCTGCAGTTATATGTGGTGAAAGCGTTTAGTGGCCTATATCAGTACAGAAATAAAAATATATACGCAGTTCACTGTTGAAGTTATTTGCAGTAAAAGCATTTAGTGAAGTATTTCAGTAGTAAAAGAAAAATATATACACAGTTCACTGTTGCAGTTATTTGTGGTAGAAGTGTTTAGTGGCCTATTTCAGTACAAAAATAAAAATATATTCTCAGTTCACTTCTGCAGTTATATGTGGTGAAAGCATTTAGTGGCCTATTTCAGTACAAGAAGAAAAATATATTCTCAGTTCACTTCTGCAGCTATATGTGTTGAAAATGGTTAGTGGCATATTTCAGTATAAAAATAAAAATGTACTCGCACTTCACTTCTGAAGTTATATGTGTTAAAAGTGTTTAGTGGCCTATTTCAGTATAAAAGAAAAATATATACAATTTACTGTTGCATTTATTTGTGGTGAAAGCGTTTCGTGGCCTATTTCAGTACAGAAAGAAAAATATATACGCACTTCACTGTTGCAGTGATATGTCGTGAAAGTGTTGGGTGGCCTATTTCAGAACAGAAATAATAATATATATGCACTATGCTGTTGCAGTTATTCATCATAAAAGCGTTTAGTGGCCTATTTCAGTACAAAACGCACTTCAGTGTTGCAGTTATTTGTGGTGAAAGCATTTAGTGGCCTATTTTAGTACACAAATAAAAATATATTCTCAGTTCACTTCTGCAGTTATTTGTGTTTAAAGCGTTTAGTGGCCTATTTCAGTACAAAAAGAAAAATATATATGCATTTAACTGTCGCAGTTATTTGTGGTGAAAGCATTTAGTGGCCTATTTCAGTACAAAAAGAATATATACACATTTCACTATTGCAGTTATTTGTGGTGAAAGTGTTTAGTGGCCTATTTCAGTACAAAAAGAAAAATATAGACGCACTTCAGTGTTGCAGTTATTTGTGATGAAAGAGTTTAGTGGCCTATTTTAGTACAAAAAGAAAAATATATACACATTTCACAGTTGCAGTTATTTGTGGTGAAAGCGTTTAGTGGCCTATTTCAGTACAAAAAGAAAAATATATACACATTTCACAGTTGCAGTTATTTGTGGTGAAAGCGTTTAGTGGCCTATTTCAGTACAAAAAGAAAGATAAATGCGTAGTTTACCTCTGCAGCTATATGTGGTGAAAGAGTTTAGTGGCCTATTTCAGTATAAAAATAAAAATGTACCCGCACTTCACTTCTGAAGTTATATGTGCTAAAAGTGTTTAGTGGCCTATTTCAGTATGAAACGAAAAATATATATGCACTTCACTGTTGCAGTTATTCGTCGTGAAAGCGTTTCTTGGCCTATTTCAGTACAAAAAATACATATATATACGCACTTCAGTGTTGCAGTTATTTGTGGTGAAAGCATTTAGTGGCCTATTTTAGTACAAAAATAAAAATATATTCTCAGTTCACTTCTGCAGTTATTTGTGTTGAAAGCGTTTAGTGGCCTATTTCAGTACAATAAGAAAAATATATAAGCATTTCACTGCTGCAGTTATTTGTGGTGAAAACGTTTAGTGGCCTATTTCAGTATAAAAGAAAAATATATACGCATTTTACTGTTGCAGTTATTTGTGATGAAAGCATTTAGTGGCCTATTTCAGTACAAAAAGAAAAATTTGTACACATTTCACTATTGTAGTTATTTGTGGTGAAAGTGTTTAGTGGCCTATTTCAGTACAAAAAGAAAAATATAGACGCACTTCAGTGTTGCAGTTATTTGTGATAAAAGAGTTTAGTGGCATATTTCAGTACAAAAAGAAAAATATATTTTCAGATCACTTCTGCAGTTATTTGTGTTGAAAGCGTTTAGTGGCCTATTTCAGTACAAAAATAAAAATATTTACGCATTTCAGTGTTGCAGATATTTGTGGTGAAACCGTTTAGTGGCCTATTTCAGTAGAAAAAAGAAAAATATATAAGCATTTCACTGTTGCAATTATTTGTGGTGAAAGCATTTAGTGGCCTAGTTCAGTACATAAAGAAAAATATATTCTCTGTTCACTTCTAGTTATATGTGTTGAAAGCGTTTAGTGGCCTATTTCAGTACAAAAAGAAAAATATATACGCATTTCACTGTTGCAGTTATTTGTGATGAAAGCATTTAGTGGCCTATTTCAGTACAAAAAGAAAAATTTGTACACATTTCACTATTGTAGTTATTTGTGATGAAAGCATTTAGTGGCCTATTTCAGTACAAAAAGAAAAATTTGTACACATTTCACTATTGTAGTTATTTGTGGTGAAAGTGTTTAGTGGCCTATTTCAGTACAAAAAGAAAAATATAGACGCACTTCAGTGTTGCAGTTATTTGTGGTGAAAGAGTTTAGTGGCCTATTTAAGTACAAAAAGAAAAATATATTTTCAGATCACTTCTGAAGTGATTTGTGTTAAAAGCGTTTAGTGGCCTATTTCAGTACAAAAAGAAAAATATATACGCACTTCAGTGTTGCAGTTATTTGTGGTAGAAGTGTTTAGTGGCCTATTTCAGTACAAAAAGAAAACTATATTCTCAGTTCACTTCTGCAGTTATATGTGGTGAAAGCGTTTAGTGGCCTATTTCAGTACAAGAAGAAAAATATATTCTCAGTTCACTTCTGCAGCTGTATGTGTTGAAAATGTTTAGTGGCGCATTACATTACAAAAAGAAAGATAAATACGCAGTATACTTCTGCAGCTATACGTGGTGAAAGAGTTTAGTGGCCTATTTCAGTATAAAAATAAAAATGTACTCGCACTTCACTTCTGAAGTTATATGTGTTAAAAGTGTTTAGTGGCCTATTTCAGTATGAAACGAAAAATATATATGCACTTCACTGTTGCAGTAATTTGTCGTGAAAGTGTTTAGTGGCCTTTTTCAGTACAGAAATAATAATATATACGCACTACGCTGTTGCAGTTATTTGTGGTGAAAGCATTTAGTGGCCTATTTCAGTACAAAAAGAAAAATATATACACATTTCACTATTGCAGTTATTTGTGGTGAAAGCATTTAGTGGCCTATTTCAGTACAAAAAGAAAAATATATACGCACTTCAGTGTTGCAGTTATTTGTCGTAAAAGCATTTAGTGGCCTATTTCAGTACAAAAATAAAAATATATGGACATTTCGCTATTGCAGTTATTTGTGGTGAAAGCGTTTAGTGGCCTATTTCAGTACAAAAAGAAAAATATATACGCATTTCAGTGTTTCAGTTATTTGTGGTAAAAAGCGTTTAGTGGCCTATTTTAGCACAAAAAGAAAAATATATTTTCAGTTCACTTCTGCAGTTATTTGTGGTGAAAGCATTTAGTGGCCTATTTTAGTATAAAAAGAGAAATGTATACTCACTTTAGTGTTGCAGTTATTTGTGGTGAAAGCATTTAGTGGCCTATTTCAGTACGAAAAGAAAAATATATAAGCATTTCACTGTTGCAGTAATTTGTGGTGAAAGCGTTTAGTGGCCTTTTTCAGTACAAAAAGAAAAATATATTTTCAGTTCACTTCTGCAGTTATTTGTGGTGAAAGCATTTAGTGGCCTATTTCAGTACAAAAAGAGAAATGTATACTCACTTTAGTGTTGCAGTTATTTGTAGTGAAAGCATTTAGTGGCCTATTTCAGTACGAAAAGAAAAATATATAAGCATTTCACTGTTGCAGTTATTTGTAGTGAAAGCATTTAGTGGCCTATTTCAGTATGAAAATAAAAATATATACGCATTTCACTGTTGCAGTTATTTGTGATGAAAGCGTTTAGTGGCCTGTAACAGCGCAAAAAAATATATAAGCATTTCACAGTTGCAGTTATATGTGGTGAAAGCGTTTAGTGGTCTATTTCAGTACATAAAGAAAATATATACGCACTTCAGTGTTGCAGTTATTTGTGGTGAAAGCGTTTAGTGGCCTATTTCATTACAAAAAGAAAAATATATATGCATTTAACTGTTGCAGTTATTTGTGGTGAAAGCGTTTAATGGCCTATTTCAGTACAACCAAAAATATATAGTCATTTCACTGTTGCAGTTATTTGTGTTGAAAGCGTTTATTGGCCTATTTCAGTACATAAATAAAAATATATACGCATTTCACTGTTGCAGTTTTTTGTGGTGAAATCATTTAGTGGCCTATTTCAGTACAAAAATAAAAATATATACGCATTTCAGTGTTGCAGAAATTTGTGTTGAAAGCTTTTAGTGGCCTATTTTAGTACAGAAAGAAAAATATATATGCATTTCACTGTTGCAGTTATTTGTGGTGAAAGCGTTTAGTGGCCTATTTCAGTACAAAAATAAAAATGTATACCGTATTTTTCGCCCCCAAAAAAATCATTTTTTTTGTCTTATGAGGTAAATACTAATGAGCACTTCCATTATGGAAGTGCTTATTAGTACCGGAGGACCAGGAAGGGGTGAAGACTCTGTACTCACCGCTTCCTGGTCCTCGGCTGTCAGCTGTGAAGGCTGCGCACAGCGTGAGGGCACTCTGTCCAGGAGCAGTGGAGGTAAATGTTTTTTTATTTTATTTATTGAGGCTGATGGGGGCTAATATAACATGGCTGGGGGCTGAAGGGGGGCTGCTGGGGGCGGAAAAGAGGCTGATGGGGGCTAATATAACATGGCTGGGGCTGAAGAGAGGCTGCTGGGGGCTAATATAACATGGCTGGGGGCTGAAAAGGCTGCTGGGGGTTGAAGAGAGGCTGATGGGGGTAATATAACATGGCTGGGGCTGAATAGAGTATGATGGGGGCTAAAGAGGCTGCTGGGAGCTGAAGAGAGGCTGCTGGGGGCTGGTGAGAGGCAATGGGGTCTGATATGAGGCTGCTGGGGACTAATGAGACGTACTGGGGGCTGAAGAGAGGCTGGTGACAGGCATATGGAAGCTGATATGAGGCATATGGGGCTGATGAGAGGCATGGGGCTCTTATCTGAGGTCTGATTGGGGTCATTCACATTGGGGTCTGAGCTGAGGTCTGATTTGGGGTCTGAGCTGAGGTCTTATTAACATTGGGGGTCATATTCGGGCTGTCAGATGAGGTCTGATTAACATTGGGGGTCTGATTGGTGGTCTGACCAGAGGTGTAATGAAAAATATTTTTTTCTTATTGTCCTCCTCTAAAACCTACGTGCCTCTGATGGGCCAGTGCGTCTTATAGGGCAAAATGTGGAGAGACTGACATTTATCAAGATGAATCAGGCCTGTATCAGCCAGGAATTCCACCTGATTAGATCATTCATGCCGCCTCACCGAAACCTTGAAAGAAAAAAAAACGGTTTCTTCTGGCTACCTGCCTCAGCTACTACTCTGATGCTGTCACCCGCCTGATGCCACACATCTGATGCTAAGTGCTCCTGCTTTTACCCACCTTCGTCAGCAAGTACTGGTATTCCCACCCACCGCCCTACTCTGTCACCGGGTAACTTTGTGGTCTCCTGATGCTGCTGCTGCTGTCTCCACACTATGTCACCTTCACACTCTGTGGTCTCCTGATGCTGCTGCTGCCATCTCTACACTATGTCACCTTGCCACTTTGTGTCATCCTGATGGCGCTGCTGCTGCTATATCCACACTATGTCACCTTGCCACTCTGTGGTATCCTGATGCTGCTGCTTTCATCTCCACACTATGTCACCTTGCCACTCTGTGGTATCCTGATGCTGCTGCTGCCACCATATCCACACTATGTCACCTTGCCACTCTATAGTATCCTGCTGCTGCTGCTGCCATCTCTATACTATGTCACTTTGCCACTCTGTGGAATCCTGATGCTGCTGCTGTTGCCATATCCATACTATGTCACCTTGCCATTCTGTGGTATCCTATTGATGCTGCTGCTGTTGCCACCTCCACACTATGTCACCTTGACACTCTGTGGTGTCCTCCTGACGCTGCTGCTGTCGTCACTTCCAGCCTCAATCATTGTGCCACTCTGTGGCATCCTTCTGATGCTGCTGCTGCCGTTACCTCCACACTCTGTCATTGGGTCAATCTGTGGTCTCCTCATGCTGCGGCCACCTCCAGACTCTGTCATTGTGCCACTCAGTGGCCTTCTCCTGATGCTGCTGCTGCCGCCACCTCCAGACTGTCATTGGGCCACTCAGTGGCCTCCTCATACTGCTTCCACCAATAGACCCTGTCATTGGGCCACTCTGTTGTCTCCTCATGCTGCTTCCACCTCACCACTATGTCATAGGTCCACTCTGTGGACTTCTCATGTTGTTCCCAACCTCCCCACTTCATGACTGGTCCACTATTTTAGCTTTCAGCTTGGCTGACATCATTGTTTATTTGAGCTTTCTTCTGATCTGTCAGAAGGAAAAATGAGATGCACAATGGATCCTGTCTGGGTAGCAGCTGTAAGGCCTGTATGGTCCCATCAGAATTGGCTTATGATTTGGTAGCCAAAAGCAGGAGTGGGTAGAAAAAACAGAAGACATGTAAATATTCCATTAACGTGTCATCTCTGTTTTAGATCCACTCCTGTTTTTTTTGGAATTAGCAATACTGATGGATTATTGAGCAAATGCTGACCGAGTGAAGGTTATGCTTCATGGACAGGATCCATTTTTTGTGGGTTACTGTTCTGACGGATCAGAGGAAGGACGATTTAATCAGTGACGTCAACACTAGGGTCTCCCACCCAGTCTCCTGCTGAAAGATCAGAGTTAGCACCTGCAGCCCATGGCCATCAGTCTTTCACCTCACCCCCTTGCAAATTAGCCAAGCAGTATGAGCCCCAAGTCATGCAGCAGTCTCTTCTGCTTTTTGATGACTCTGCTAGCAGGGTTTCCCTGGGCCATCCACATAGCCCTGCCTCAGAAGTAGAAGAGATTGAGTGCTCCGATGCCCAACGACTTATGTTTCAGGATAAGTACATAGGAGGACCACCGCAGCATGTCTCGGATAATGACAATACACAGGTGCCAACTGCTGTGGCTTTCTGCAGTGTGCAGACCAACAAGGAGGGCAGGGGTGAAGACTGGGTGGAAGATGATGCGGAGGACGATGAGGTCCTCAACCCCACATGGAATCAAGGTCATGTGAGTGACCTGTGTAGTTCAGAGGAAGAGGTGGTGGTCGCACAGAGCCACCAGCACAGCAAAAGAGGGAGCAGGGTGCAAAAGTGGAGCGACCGTCACCTAGACAGTACGCCTGCTACTGCCCACTGCACCAAGGGACCGAGCACACCAAAGCCAGCTCCAAGGAGTTCCCTGGTGTGGCAGTTCTTCAGACAATGTGCTGACGACAAGACACAAGTGGTTTGCACACTGTGCAATCATAGCCTGAAGCGAGGCATAAACATTCTAAATCTGAGCACAACCTGCATGACCGGGCATCTAAGTGCAAAGCACGAGCTGCAATGGAGTAGACACCTCAAAAACCAGGCTCCTCCTGCTTCCTCTTCTGCTGCAGTCTCGGACTCTTCATCCCCCCTGGAGTGACAGTGGCACCTGCCACCCCGCAAACAGAGGCTGTGCCAGCAACGCCACCACCTCGGTCACCAAGCATCTCCACAATGTCCCATGGAAGCGTTCAGCTGTCTATTTCCCAAACACTGGAGCGAATGCCCTCCTACCCACCCGCAATCCCTGGCCCTGAATGCCAGCATTTCCAAATTCCTGGCCTTTGAAATGCTGTCATTCCGTCTGGCGGACACAGACATTTTTAAGAATCTGATGGTGGTGGCTGTCCCACAGCACGTTGTGCCCAGCCGCCACTACTTTTCCAGGTGAGCCATCCCTTCTCTGCACAACCAAGTCGGGGACAAAATCAGGTGTGCACTGCGCAACACCATCTGTGTCAAGTCCACATAACTACAGATACATAGACCAGTATGCACGGTCAGGGACGTTATATCTCCCTAACAGCACACTTGGTAAATGCAGTGGCGGCTGGGCCTGTGGCGGATAGCAGTTTGGCGCATGTCCTTCCACCATCGAGGATTGCAGGGCGTTTCTCTTTGCCTCCTGTTGCTTCCTCCTCCTACTCCGCTTCCTCATCCTCGTCCTCATCCGTTCAGCGTAACACCTTCACCACCAACTTCAGCACAGCCAGGGGTAAATGACAGCAGGCAGTTTTGAAACTTATCTGTTTGGGGGACAAACCCCACACCGCACAGGAGCTGTGGACGGGCATGGAACAACAGACCAATGAGTGGTTGGTGCCAGTGAGCCTCAAGCCTGGCCTGGTGGTGTGCGATAATCGGCCAAATCTCATAGAAGCTCTGGGCCTAGCTGGTTTGACGCACATCCCTTGCCTGGTGCATGTGCTGAATTTAATTTAATAACTTGACCCATCCTCTCCACCCAATCAGATTTCAGCCATTGGCCTCCCTTAGATGTGGTATCCCTTTCTCAGGCTCCCTCTCCGGCATGGAACCCTGATTCCCCATTACCCATGATCACCCCAAAATTTTTTTTATTACTCATTCCAATAACAGGGCATCTTAGGAGACCTGTATTGTTATTTATCATCACTACCTCCCCGAGTCGGGAGTGGGTAATTTCCGCGTGCCTCCTGCCTTCCTTTTATTTTCTGCTTTAATAACTTGTCCCACATCTCCACCAATCAGATATCAGCCATTGACCTCCCTTGGATGTGGTATACCTTTCTCAGGCTCCCTCTCCGGCATGGAACCCTGATTCCACGTTACCCATGATCACCATGGTAGGAGCATAAAAGAACATCGAAAGTTGATAGAGAAAATATCCAATTGGATCGTGGACGTCACAGGGACGTGCAACATGGTGGAGCAGTATGTGTGCACACGCCTACACGTACTGACTGATGGGTCTGCCCCCTTCAACTTCTGGGTCTCCAAATTGGGCACATGACCTGAGCTTGCCCTTTACGCCTTGGAGGTGCTGGCCTGCCCTGCAGCCAGTGTATTGTCTGAATGTTTGTTTAGCACGGCAGGAGGGGGTTAACACAGACAAGCGAAGCCACCTGTCCACAGCCAATGTGGACAAGCTCATGTTCATTAAAATGAATCAGGCAGGGATCCCACAGAACTTGTCGTACCTTGTGCAGAATAGACATGTATACCGGCCTCACCCAGCCATTGTTGTACTCCAGCCATTGTTGTACTCTCTCTGTTTCCTCCTCCTCCACCGCCGCTTCCACCTACACCGCTACATCCACCGCCTCCTCAACCTCCTACTCCATATGGACCTCCTCCTCCTAGATCAAGATATTTTTTTTTACATATTTTATGTTATTTTAAGTTATTTCCCTATCCACATTAGTTTGCAGAGCACTTGCCATGCTCTTAACCACATTGTGCTGCCTTTTTCAGCCCTCTAACCCTTTCCATAACTTTTTTAGAGCCATTTTAGTGCTCCAAAGTTCAGCTCCCCATTGGGTCAAGTTCGGGTCCCTAATTTTTTTTCGAAGTTCGACCGAACCTGTCGAACCCGAACTTCCAGGTGTCCGCTCAACTCTAGTCAACACAAACTTACTGCTGACACCTTCTTCACCCTGTCCAGGAGGCTCTACTTGTATAGAACAGGTTCTGTAGACATCTATGTGGAATCAGCTGACAACAGTGTAAAAGGAGTGTGCTTCTTCTTGGCGCTAACATGGACCTGTAAGGCTGAGTTCATACTTGAGTTATTTGGTCTGTTCTGGCCCCGGGACTGCCCAAATAAGTGAAGTGTGCAGTGATTCTAAAAGCGACGCCTGTCATCTTCATGTCATACGGAATCACAGTATTATTTCACTACCAAAGCAGACTGCGTGTTACTGCAAGGCACAGCGTTCTACACCACTATAAAGGCTCTCTGCAGCCAGGAAATAGAAGTTTTTTTTACGTAATTCGCTGTGAATAAATTCGGATTGAAGCAAATTTTTCCCCAAAAATTCAGCAAACCGGTGAATCGATATTTTTTAAAATTTGCTCATCTCTTGTACTTAGTATTAATATACTCATACTAGTTTTTCCATCTAGCTTATGGTTCTTTAAAAGACAACTGACCTTGGAGCATAAGGACTTAGAATCTCCTTCTGAGTTTTACCCTGTGCAGCTACAGACACAATTTATTTTACAGTAGTCTGTAATCAAAAACAGTGGGAGATTTGGAGAGCTGTTGCAGAGATTTGTAGCTTTGTTTCTCTATTTTTGAAATTGAACTTTTTGAGTGATACATACGTTTATTATGGAATTGCCATTTAATAAAAGCTGAACTTCTGAAACTCTGAGGCAGAGAAACACATTAAAGGGTCACATAGCTTTCATAAAACTTTTGATATGTCATAGAGGTATACCAAACATAATTTGATCAGTGGGGGTTTGAGTGCTAAGACTTCCACCGATCGCTAGAATAAGGAGAGTGTAGCACGCATATAGAGGCAGACTCAATAGAAAGTCTATGGGCCCATCTCTCCATCTCCTTCGGTGAGCAGAAAGAGAGCTATATGTGAGCAATTCTCTCTCCTCGTTCTGGCGATTGTTGGGGGTCTCAACACTCAGACACCCACCAATCAAAATGTTTGATATTCCTCTATGACATATAAAAAGTTTTATGAAAACTCATTGGCCCTTTCATTCTTGTAATAATGCAGATTAAAGCACCATGATGGTCATTTACCAAGGCTTTAAGCCAGGTTTTTGGAATAAAAATTTGGTGCAAAAATTCCATGTGACTTTTCATATTTTATGCTGTTCTTGCCACTGTTTGAAAAAGTGGGCATAGTGTAACGGAAGGGGTCAGGGCCACCTCAGCAGACAGATTTACAATATTTTACTCTAGAAAAATTGGGTAAATTATAAATGAACTATACGCCAGTTCATAGCTGGATAAAATTTCAGAAGATGTAACAATTTATTAAGGTATGCATGCACCTCATGTTTTTTTTTTTTTTTTACTAAGATTCGTGCGTGAAATGCCTTCTTTGGCAAATGACCCCCAATGGGTTTGCATTAGGCTACTTTCACACTAGCGTTAATATTTTCCGGTATTGAGATCCTTCATAGGGTCTCAATACCGGAAAAAAATGCTTCCGTTTTGTCCCCATTCATTGTCAATAGGGACAAAACAGAACTGAACAGAATGGAATGCTCCAAAATGCATTCTGTTCCGTTCTCATACCGGAGAGCAAACCGCAGCATGCTGACACACTAGAAAACGGATCCGTCCCCCATTGACTTTCAGTGGAGTTTAGGACGGATCAGTTTTGGGTATGTTAAAGATAATACAACCGGATCCGTTCATAACGGATGCAGATTGTTGTATTATCAGTAATGGAAGTGTTTTTGCTGAACCCTGCCGATTCCAGCAAAAACGCTAGTGTGAAAGTAGCCTTCTGTGGGTATAGTATCTGCCCAAAAGATCTAAAATAAATTGCAATAATAATGAACTAATAGATTAACACTTGCTGTTGACCTATACTAGTCAAAGGAAATCATATTTTGTTCAGTATTGCAAATACTGTTGAACTGTGAAAATAATTTACTCTGTTTTCCACATATTACAGAACTGTCTGGCAGAGGTACAAATGTCGTTCAGTTCTTTTTGAAGAGCAAACACAATTGTAATACTGTCATTGTGCTGCCTAGAAAGGTCCAGAATTTCCATTCAGTTCAGTTTCCTGGCTTTAGACCTGAATATAACAATGCAAAATCTTGTGTTGCAGATTCCAGTAACGTGACTGCAGCTAGAGATGGGACAGAATGAAGAAAATATTAACATGAAAGCCACTGCTAAGTGATGAAGACACCATCTGTCCTGTGTCAAATGTTTGCCTGTGTCTCTTCCTACTATGTGTGCAGTCTATGGCTGCTTGTAGGCTTTAAACTTGGACAATCATCGTATGGGTTTTGTGAATGTTTTGCAACTTGTTGAAGGGCTTGCACTAAGGCACCATGACTGGTCAACTAAGTGAAGATACTTCAGAGTCTCCAAACCTAAACTCCGATGAGCTGGAGTGCAAGATATGCTATAACCGTTACAATTTAAGACAAAGGAAACCAAAAGTTTTGGGCTGTTGTCACAGAGTATGTGCCAAATGCCTTTATAAACTTGTGGACTGTGTGGAGTCTCCACAGTGTGTCATAGTGTGCCCATTTTGTAGGTTTGAGACACGTTTGCCTGAGGATGAAGTCAGCAGCCTCCCGGATGACAACAATATTTTACTCAACCTGGCATGCGGTGGGAGGGGAAAGTGCTCTGGAGACAATGCAACAGAGTTGCTGCTAACCCCAAAACGTCTTTCAACGCTGGTTACACCTTCGCACAGTTCTACAAACTGCCTGGTAATCACTATCATGGAAGTTCAGAGAGAAAGTGCTCCAGCCCTCAATGCTACTCCTGTGGTAGAGTTCTACAGGCCTTCCACATACGATCCTGTTTCAATGCCTCAAAACTGGACAGTGTGGAACTGTACATCCTTAATCTGCCAAACCTCTGTGCGTGTCTTTGTTTGGTTACTAGGTCTACTCTACTTTAGTTCCTTGCCTCTAGGGATTTATCTGCTAGTTTCAAAAAAGGTAACTCTTGGAGTCGTTTTTGTCAGCCTTGTCCCTTCCAGTCTTGTTATACTAATGGTATATGGCTTCTGTCAGTGTGTCTGTCACGAATTTTTGGATTGTATGTCCACCTCATAAAATTTATGACCAGTACCCCCAATTACGTAATACCCCAAGTTATTGTGAGACAGACACACTATGTGCATTATGAGGAATAACATCTTACTACCTTACCTCTTGAGCAAGCACAACAAAGAAGACAAAGAATGAACAAATCTGTTCCTTTACTACACGACTAAAATTCTGAGAAAACGTTTATCCTGTAAGTCAGAAGGAAACTGGCATTTACTGTATAAATACTGTATATCTTATACTAAAATATGTTGGTTAGTCTAAGAAGTCTCTTTTATTATGGCACAATTGTTCTTTGCTACTTGAATTGCATTTTGTACTTTTATTGTAAATGAGTTAAGCTTTTCAATCTCTTGAAATGAGCAGTTGTTTTTTGCTAACATTTATTTTTAGGATGGGATGTCCTCAGTGATTCCTGTCATTTTGAGCTAAAAAAAAGAAATATTACAACTTTTCTTTCTATGACATTTTTCTAATTTTGCATTGTCAAACTGAGTTTGCAGACACATCAGGGTATCTGTCGTTAATACAGCAATACTCTAGACACATGACTTTTACTTGATGATAACTCAGGGAAAATAATGTCTATTCCTAACCTAGGAAATGTGATATTATTTGCTCTAATTTAATAGAGCTAGATGGACTTTGGCCTTGTGAAAACAGTGATGATTGTACGTTTGCATAGAATGCAGTGGTGTTAAGAATGTACTCTTCATAAAAGTTCTACACCAGGGATCTGCAGACCACCATCTAAATAAAACGAAAGGTTATCTCCACCCAAATCATAGACAATTCAGAATTCTGGCCAATGAACAAATGGCCAACTGTGCTGGATACAGATAAGGGGCTTTGAAAAAGGTATTTTTCCAGAAACAAGGCTACTCTTGTCCATATTTGGAAGGATAAAATCTCTCCTGGTGGAGAGTGAGCACCTAGTAGGCGTGAGGAGTCTTATAGGCAAGGCAATGATCCTCTGGATTCTGGGGAAAGATATGCAAATGATCTAACTTTCAAAAAAGAAAAGAAAGCTGAGCCTCTGATGCCACCAGATGTAAGGTAGTTATCCATGTTATGCTTCAAGGTCTGTTTATAGGATAGGCACTTTATATCTGGTAGCATCAGAGGCTCAGTTGTGTTTTCTTTTAGGAAAGGGAGCTAATTGGCATACTATTATCCAGTCGTAAAATAGAGACGTAAGGGCCCCATAGCAAGGATCAAACCAGGCCCCCCACATAGGACAGAAAGGTTTCTGCCTAAACCCTTTTCAATGACCCTCAGGCCATTTTTCCACTGCCTCATTTGCTAAAAGTTGTTCCTTTAGAGGTTAGCATCCTTACCAGGTTTTCACCTCCAGTAGTAGAGATAATCCCAACTAAGACTGGGCCCACTCTTTCCCTGGGCCCTACAGTAGTCGCATGGTCTGCCACTATGGTAGTTACGCCCCTGCTCTTATCCATAGGCTGTAGCTGGTATTACAGTTTAGCTCCAATCACTTGAATGAGTAGCACTTTTTCTGGAATAAAAAACTTTTCCTAGGCAACTTGTATGTGCTACGAATGGAAATACTCATGTAATTTGCTCTACACTGGAAACACCACTATAACCACCGACAGCAGGATGCAGACCCCTGCACTGTGTGACATTGTCATTTCTTGTTTACTTGGCTGCAATTACCGCATAATACTCCAATGTATTCTGCCACTGGAGAGGACAATTCTTAATTCCTTAGATGTATTTTAAATCTTGTTCTGCTGTGGAACTGTATTCACTGCAAATGGCACCCGCTGAAACAATATCATGGAAAATTCCATTAATATAAAATGGTTTGTGTCCTATATATGTATGTAAAATTAATGTTACACATTAGATTTGATATGTACAGAGATATGTAGAGATCAAATTGCTAGCGCATTTTTCCAATCTATTTAAAATATTAATAATGTGCAGTGAGCTGGAGCATCATCCGCTCGAAATACCGTGACCTTGGATGGGACAGAGTATATATATTGTTTAGGACAGATTTCTTAGTAATTAATCTACAATTAAAATTCCAAGTAGTGTATATGTTTCCCAAATGTACCATCATGGCCCTGGCCCTTATCTTATACTAGTGATCCATATAATTGGAATATACACTGAACAAAAAATATAAACACAACCCTTTCAGTTTTGCTCCCATTTTGCATGGGCTGAACTCAAAGATCTGAAACATTTTCTACATACACAAAAGACCCATTACTCTCAAATATTATTCACAAATCTGTCTAAATCTATGTTAGTAGGGGAATTCTCCTTTGTCGAGATAATCCATGCCACCTGATTAGACAGCATGAATATTGCACAGGTGTGCCTTAGACTGTCCACAATAAAAGGTCACAGTTTTGCCGTACTGGGGGGGGGGATGTCAGAAAACCAGTCAGTATCTGGTGTTGCCACCATTTGCCTCACACAGTGCAACACATCTCCGTCGCATAGAGTTGATCAGGTTGTTGATTGTGGCCTGTGGAATGTTGGTCCACTCCTACTTCATCCATCCCACCTGATTAGACAGCATGAATATTGCACGGGTGTGCCTTAGACTGCCCACAATAAAATACCACTCTGAATTGTGCACAGTTTTGCCGTACTGGGGGGGGGGGGTCAGAAAACCAGTCAGTATCTGGGATGGCCACTATTTGCCTCGTGACATGTCCGGTGAGTATGCTGACCATGCAAGAACTGAGATGTTTTCAGCTTCTAGGAATTGTGCACAGATCCTTGCAATATGGGGCCGTGCATTATCATGCTGCAACGTGAGGTGATGGTCGTGGATGAATGGCACAACAATGGGCCTTAGGATCTCGTCACGGTATCTCTGCATTTAAAATGCCATCAATAAAATGCACCTGCGTTCGTTGTCCATAACATACGCCTGCCCATACCATAACCCCACCGCCACCATGGGCCACTCGATCCACAACGTTGATGTCAGCAAACTGCTCACCCACACGACACTGCCCTGAACAGTGAAAAGCGGGACTCATCCGTGAACAGATCACCTCTTCAACATGCCAGATGCCATAATATGTGAACATTTGCTCACTCAAGTCGGTTACGACGACGAACTGCAGGCAGGTCCAGAACCCGATGAGAACAACAAGCATGCAGATGAGCTTCCCTGTGATGGTTTCTGACCATTTGTGCAGAAATTATTTGGTTATGCAAACTGATTATTGCTGCAGCTGTTTGGGTGGATGGTCTCAGACGATCATGGAGGTGAACATGCTGGATGTGAAGGTCCTTGGCTGGTGTGGTTACACGTGGTCTGCGGTTGTGAGGCAGTTTGGATGTACTGCCAAGTTCTCTGAAACACCTTTGGAGACGGCTTATGGTAGAGAAATGAACATTCATTGCAAGGGCAACAGCTCTGGTAGACATTCCAGCAGTCAGCATGTCGATTGCACACTCCCTCAAACCTTGCGACATCTGTGGCATTCTGCTGTGTGATTAAACTGCACATTTCAGAGTGGCCTTTTATTGTGGGCAGTCTAAGGCACACCTGTGCAATATTCATGATGTCTAATCAGCACCTTGATATGCCATACCTGTGAGGTAGGATGGATTATCTTGGCAAAGGAGAAGTGCTCACTAACACAGATTGAGGCCTTATGCACACGACCGTTGTTGTGTCCTGTGTCCGTTGTTCCGTTTTCTGTGATTTTCTGCAGACCCATTGACTTTCAATGGGTCCGTGGAAAATTCGGAAAATGCACCGTTTGTCATCCGCGTCTGTGATCCGTGTTTCAAGTCCGTGAAAAAAATATGACCTGTCCTATTTTTTTCACGGACAACGGTTCGTGGACCTATTCAAATTTGTGACCGTTTTTTTTTCTGTCATTTGCAAGGCAAACTTGACTTAGATTTTTTTTCTATTTCCTTCATGTCTGGTGATCCTCCAAAAATCAAGGAAGACACACGGAAACAAAAACAGACACAGAAAAAGGAACAACGGAACCCCGGTTTGCTGACCGTGAAAAAATACTGTCGTGTGCATGAGGCCTTAGACAGATTTGTGAGCAATATTTGAGAGTAATGGGACTTTTGTGTATGTAGAAAATGTTTCAGATCTTTGAGTTCAGCTCATGCAAAATGGGAGCAAAACCGAAAGTGTTGCGTTTATATTTTTTTTCATTGTAATTAAAGGGGTTCTCCTATGATTAATGTAAAAAACTGAAAATCAGACATCATATAGTACATGACATTCTCTTTGTAACAAAGCTAGAACCAGCCCTATACCTCACGTGGATCCAGAGATCTCCTCATTAATTGCTCCAATTGCTTTGCTAAAATTATATCAAGCTGGCAGCTGAAAGGGAGCGTCCTTTCTGCTGCATGTTGGGGAAAATAAAGACTGGACAGTGTCTTTCTTCATTCTCCTCATTCAGAACACATGCAAGCTTGGTGGCAATGTATGGCCAGCTTTTCACTGAACTCTTCAAAGTGGTTGGGAAGTGCAAAGATAATAATGACCTATCCTTGTGATGGGTCATCAATATCAGATTGGCAGGGGTTCAACTGCTGGCACCCCGACGATCATCTGTTTAATGGGATAACGGCACTTGTGCTAGTGCTGCTTCCGCTACCTCGTCTCACTTGTAGAGGCGGTGAAGTGTAATTACAACTGCTCGTCCCATTCAAGTGAATAGGAAAAAGAGTTGTAACTACACTGCATGGCTGGTACAAAGGAGACGGCGCACTGGTAATTTAAAAGTGGAAGTAGCACTTGCATAAGCACAAACAACTTATCGGTGGGGGTGCTGTGAGTTGGACCCCTGCTGAATTGATATTGATGACTTATCCTGAGGATACATCATTAATGTCTTTGAATTGTACAACCCCTTTAAAGGGGTTCTCCAGTAATTATATAAAATACTTAAATATTACTTCATTATACATATATTCCCAAATACCTTTCATTAGTTATAATGGCTCAGTTTGTCTAGGGAGCAATTATTAGAAGAAATAAAATGACTGCCGTCTTATTAGTGCACACAAAATCTGTCCTAATCTCACAGCAGGATAAGTTACTTCAGAGCACTGAGGTAAAGAGCTGCCTCATCCTCCTCTCTGCTCTGTTTGTCAGGGATTATGATCCTGAATACAGCTGATAAGGCCTTTAGCTGAATCTCTGTAAGAATGGAGTTCATGAGAAGACCTGATGTTCAGAGAGGACAGAGAGGACAGACTGCGGTAATGTGGGGCTCTGCTAATAGAGACGTATACAAGGGCTGCTGCTGCTAAAGGCCTTATTAGCCATATTCACAATCATAATCCTTGGCAAACAGAGCAGAGTTGAGGATGTGGCAGCTCTTTAGTTTAGTGTTCTGAAATAACTTGTCCTCCTGTATGACTAGGACAGGTTCTGTGTGTACTAATAGGACGATGGCCATTTTGTTTCCCCTGCTGATTACTCCCTAGACAAAAACAAGCGATCATAACTAATGAAAGGTATTTTGGAACATATTGATAATAAAGTAATATTTACGTATTTTCAGTAATTTTATTTTCTTAATTCTTAGAGAACCCCTTTAATCATGACTAGAAGCCAACATAATAATTAAAAGCTGTTTCTTCGACTTTGTATGGGAAACATTTATTGAGTAAGCAAAGTTACAAAAGCTCTATTAATGCATCAGATGTATGCTGGAGCTATACATGAGGAATATTCCCTGACGTATTCCTCTGACATATGCCACTACATAGTGATACGGTTGGCAATTGGGCACAATGTAAAAAAATATGTACTGTTCGGTACAAATTATTTTGTGGTGTCCCTCTGTATAGGAAAGGGCATACCACCTTGATGGAGGCAAAAAGGGCACAAAAGAGGACTTACTTATTTCACCAAACGTGTTCACATATTGTGATATGAACACAGCCTAAGAAGACAATGTATGGCTAAAACAAGCATAAAGCATAAAACAAGCATATTGTGTCAGATTGTGTCACAAGCATATTGTATTAGATTGTGTAAGAGAAAACGGATCTGTCCCCATTGACTTGCCGGATCCGTCTTGCTGCTCATCCCAGGACAGTTTGCTCTCCGGTATGGGAACGCAACTAAACGAAACAGAATGCATTTTTGAGCATTGAGTTCTGTTCAGTTCAGTTTTGTCCCCATTGTCAATAAATGGGGACAAAACTGAAGTTTTTTTTTCTGGTATTGGGCCCCTATGACGGATCTCAATACCGGAAAACTAAAACGCTAGTGTCAAAGTAGCCTAATACATTAATACAATGATTTCCCCCTAAAAAGGTAAGAAATTGGCAATTTACCAAACAATAAAAAAATTACTTTTCCAGCTGGTCTACCAGCAGTGGTAAAGTGGTTCTTCTCAGCTGTGGTAAGTCTACTAGATGTCTGCTTTACACCTTACAAGTACTTTAGAAAAGAGTTATTGTGACCTACAACAAATATATTTTGTATGGTGCAAAATCTTTGCTGGATACAGTCATATGGATTAGATAGCTAATAAAATATGTTCTAGATTGATAGTATCTTCATGCATTTCTCCTTAAAAATAGCATTATTAAGCTTTGCTAGCCATTGATGTAGTTGAAGTACTCTGTACCACATTTGATTACAGACTTTACTATACTATACTTACTGGTATACACTAGTGTGATAGTAGTACAAACCTGTTCTTGTGTTGAAGTGTATGAGGATAACCTTGAAACTGTGATATGCAATATGTGAAAGTTCCAGTTGTAATAAAAATGTTGTATGTGATGTCTTACAATCCTCCAGTCGTCACAGTTGTAGTATGGTCTATTTGCTTTTATCTATTTTGTGATTTGTAATAAAAAAATAAAAAAATAAAAAGACACGTATAAAACCAACTGCTGAAATTACATGCTGAACGTGAATATGTGTATAAAATATTTATTTGTACATTAATGGCCTATTGTGTGTTTATTGTGCGTTCATGATGTGCTCTTATGGATGCTTGAGCATGTTAGTATGTTTGACTGTGTAGACCATAAGAACTCAATTAGATTTTGCTTTGAGAGGGAAGTACAAAACAGAGGCAGAATCTTCATCACGAAGCATAAGTTTAAGGGATCCTTCCTTAATCACTACGCTGTATTCCACCATCATGGCATGCATGACTGTGTCTGATCTGCACAACAAATAAAATTTAAAGAAGTTTTCCAGGGTTTTCATATTGATGGCCTATCCTCAGGATAGGTCATCAGTATAAGACTGGCAGGGATCCAACTCACGGCACCCTCATTGATTAGATGTTTCAGGAAGCTGCAACGTTCCCCAGAGCTCCGGTGAGCACTGTGGCCTCCTCGCAGCTCACCAAGCACAGTGCCGTCCATTGTATAGCAGCTGTGCTTGGTATTGCAGCTCAGTCCCATTCAATTGAATGTTACTGAGCTGTGTCTAGGCCATGTGACTGATGAACGCAACATCACTTGGCCTAGGAAGAAACTTAGGCCCCTTGTAGATGAGCACCCGTCCTGAACTTCCAGCACTTCCAAGGTCTATTCTTAAAGGATAACTGTCATATATTATTCTTTTTATTTTTTTTTGCTAAAGTGTAAAGCAAGTGATAGGTAACAATTTTACAATAGACTTTATTTAGCCAAAATGTTTATTTTTGGTAGAAAACTGGGGCTGAAATGGCCCTTAGCAGCACTCTTCAAAAGAGCAATAACAAAATATGCTAAATCACCAGTCCGCAAAAATGTACACTTTTTATGTACACTCTTCAAAAGAGCATTGCTAAGGGCCATCCGTCTGTGCAGCCAGACACTGTGCTTCTGCCTCGTGCTTCCCTGGGAGACAGAAGGCTGGGCAAATGAGTCTTAGGAGTTAAAATTACATTTATATTTCCCCTTTCTATGCAATCTAATGCTCTGTTACATTCACTGACCTGCGATCCCTGTGATAATAATTCACTTCGCACATTGCTTCTACTTCCGGCGGCTGATTCATGAATTATTATCACAGGGATCGCAGGTCAGTGAATGTAACGGAGTATTAGATTGCATAGAAAGGTGGAATATAAATATAATTTTAACTCCTAAGACTCCTGTGCCCAGCCTTCTGTCTCCCAGGGAAGCACGAGGCAGAAGCACAGCGTCTGCACAGCCCGTCTTTTCTAATCAGAGACGGATGGCCCTTAGCAACGCTCTTTTGAAGAGTGCTGTAAGGGCCATTTCAGCCCCAGTTTTCTACCAAAAATAAACGTTTTGGCTTAATAAAGTTTATTGCAAAATTGTTACCTATCACTTGCCCTACACTTTAGCAAAAAATAAATAAAAATGACAGTTATCTTTAAAAGGTTTGTACAGTATTTTTGAAGAAATGTGGCGAGCTTCATTGTGTGTCGTATTATTTAATCACTTACCTACAAGTGGCCGCAAGACTTTCTATTTCCCGGTGGTAGGCTCTTATCTGTAACCTGCCGTATAAAAGCGTCGGGTTACATCGCGATCTGACAGCTGCGGTCACAGGGAGGTGTGCCGTGCGAAGCGGGAGCGGTCAGGGAGTAATACACTCTTCTAGCACTAAAGAGGCTGAGAGCTGACACAGAGCGCTTTTTCTTATGTAAGAACACCACCTGATGTTGGCATCTCATGCTCCGATAGATCGCGCAGGGTACAGGCTTTTTTGTTTATAACACAATGCCGGGCGGAAGCTTCCACCCGGCAGTGTGTTCGGTGACGTCACCGGCTCTGATGGACGTGCTTTAACACTGCCCTAGCCATTTTACTGGCTAGGGCAGCAGTAAAGCCTGCCCATCAGTGCCTGTGACATCACTGGGCTTCCTGGCAGCCCCATGGAGAGCCCGTTGCCTCACTGGAACTCCTGAAAATGCCTTTGCCCTGCGCGATTTAGCACAGGGCAAAGGAGAGCATCGGAGCATGAACTGCTCCAATGCTCAAGTCAAGGAGGCTGCCGGGGTGAAAATGGAGGTATATCCGGGTTCAGCTCTGAACCCGGACAACCCTTCAGCCGCATCTCGTCTTTACAGAGTTTGTTACACAGACACATTTAATTTCCCCACATTGCCCCATATGGTAATTTCCCCCACACTGCCCCGATATAGTAATTTCCCCCCACACTGCCCCGATAAAGTAATTTCCCCCACACTGCTCTATATAGTAATTTCCCTCACATTGCCCCATATAGTAATTTCCCCCACATTGCCCCATATAGTAATTTCCCCCACATTGCCCCATATAGTAATTTCCCCCACATTGCCCCATATAGTAATTTCCCCCACACTGCCCCGATATAGTAATTTCCCCCCACACTGCCCCGATAAAGTAATCTCCCTCACACTGCTCTATATAGTAATTTCCCCCCTCTGCCCCATATAGTAATTTCCCCCACACAGCCCCATATAGTAATTCCCCCCACACTGCCCCCATATAGTAATTTCTTCCACACTGCCCAATATAGTAATTTCCCCCACACTGCAATTTCACCCACACTACCCCATATAGTAATTTCCCCTCACTGTCCCATATAGTAATTTCCCCCACACTGCCCCATATAGTAATTTCCCCCACATTGCCCTATATAGTAATTTCCCCCACACTACCCCAAATAGTAATTTCCCCTCACTGCCCCATATAGTAATTTCCCCCACACTGCCCCATATAGTAATTTCCCCCACACTACCCCATATAGTAATTTCCCCCACACTACTCCCATATAGTAATTTCCCCCACACAGCCCCATATAGTAATTTCCCCCACACAGCCCCATATAGTAATTTCCCCCACACTGCCCCATATATTAATTTCCCCCACACTGCCCCATATATTAATTTCCCCCACATTGCCCCATATAGTAATTTCCCCCACATTGCTTCATATAGTAATTTCCCCCACACTGCCCCATATAGTAATTTCCCCCACACTGCCCCATATAGTAATTTCCCCGACATTGCCCCATACAGTAATTTCCCCCACACTGCCCCCGATATAGTAATTTCCCCCACACTGCCCCAATATAGAAATTTTCCCCCACACTGCCCCCATATAGTAACTTCCCCCACACTGCCCCCATATAATAATTTCCCTCACACAGCCCCATATAGTAATTCTCCCCACACTGCTCCATACAGTAATTTCCCCCCACTGCTCCAAACAGTAATTTCTTCCACACTGCCTCCCATGTAGTAATCCCCCACACTGTTCCCCATGTAGTAGTTTGCCCCCACAAAGTAATCCCCCCCCCCCACACACACTGCCCCATCAAGTAATTTGCCCCCACACTGGCATTCGATAAGTAATTTGCCCCCACACTCCCCTTCATTAAGTAATTTGCCCCCACATTGCCCATCATTAAGTAACCCCCACACTGCCCCAATTAAATAAATTGCCCCCAATTAAGTTATTTGCCCCTATGGAAACATTTGCCCCCACTGTCCCTGTAGTAATATGCCCCCCCCCCCAAAGTTGTCACACATACAAAAAACAAACAAAAAAATAAAGGCTAATACTTACAGTACAGACCAAAAGTTTGGACACACCTTCTCATTCAAAGAGTTTTCTTTATTTTCATGACTATGAAAATTGTAGATTCACACTGAAGGCATCAAAACTATGAATTAACACATGTGGAATTATATACATAACAAAAAAGTGTGAAACAACTGAAAATATGTCATATTCTAGGTTCTTCAAAGTAGCCACCTTTTGCATTGATTACTGCTTTGCACACTCTTGGCATTCTCTTGATGAGCTTCAAGAGGTAGTCACCTGAAATGGTCTTCCAACAGTCTTGAAGGAGTTCCCAGAGATGCTTAGCACTTGTTGGCCCTTTTGCCTTCACTCTGCGGTCCAGCTCACCCCAAACCATCTCAATTGGGTTCTGGTCCGGTGACTGTGGAGGCCAGGTCATCTGGCGCAACACCCCATCACTCTCTTTCATGGTCAAAAAGCCCTTACACAGCCTGGAGGTGTGTTTGGGGTCATTGTCCTGTTGAAAAATTTATGATGGTCCAACTAAACGCAAACCGGATGGAATAGCATGCCGCTGCAAGATGCTGTGGTAGCCATGCTGGTTCAGTATGCCTTCAATTTTGAATAAATCCCCAACAGTGTCACCAGCAAAGCACCCCCACACCATCACACCTCCTCCTCCATGCATGTAGAGTTCATCCGTTCACCTTTTCTGCGTCGCACAAAGACACAGTGGTTGGAACCAAAGATCTCAAAATTGGACTCATCAGACCAAAGCAGAGATTTCCACTGATCTAATGTCCATTCCTTGTGTTCTTTAGCCCAAACAAGTCTCTTCTGCTTGTTGCCTGTCCTTAGCAGTGGTTTCCTAGCCAATATTCTACCATGAAGGCCTGATTCACACAGTCTCCTCTTGACAGTTGTTCTAGAGATGTGTCTGCTGCTAGAACTCTGTGTGGCATTAACCTGGTCTCTAATCTGAGCTGCTGTTAACCTGCGATTTCTGAGGCTGGTGACTCGGATGAACTTATCCTCAGCAGCAGAGGTGACTCTTGGTCTTGCTTTCCTGGGGCGGTCCGCATGTGAGCCAGTTTATTTGTAGCGCTTGATGGGTTTTGTGACTGCACTTTCAAAGTTTTCCCAATTTTTCAGACTGACTGACCTTCATTTCTTAAAGTAATGATGGCCACTCGTTTTCTTTACTTAGCTGCTTTTTTATTGCCATAATACAAATTCTAACAGTCTATTCAGTAGGACTATCAGCTGTGTATCCACCTGACTTCTCCACAACGCAACTGATGGTCCCAACCCCATTTATAAGGCAAGAAATCCCACTTATTAAACCTGACAGGGCACACCTGTGAAGTGAAAACCATTTCAGGTGACTACCTCTTGAAGCTCATCAAGAGAATGCCAAGAGTGTGCAAAGCAGTAATCAAAGCAAAAGGTGGCTACTTTGAAGAACCTAGAATATGACATATTTTCAGTTGTTTCACACTTTTTTGTTATGTATATAATTCCACATGTGTTAATTCATAGTTTTGATGCCTTCAGTGTGAATCTACAATTTTCATAGTCATGAAAATAAAGAAAACTCTTTGAGAAGGTGTGTTCAAACTTTTGGTCTGTACTGCATATATAAATAAGGGTTAAAGTGATATTTATATGTCTATAATTAATGATTCAAAACGTTTATAAAAGAAAAGGTACACACTCGTTTAATATCATCTAAAAAATGTATACTGCACATGTTTGTCATAAATGGTTAAGCATCTAGAATTAAAATATATAAAAAAAATACCAAAATATAATAACATAAAAATAAAAATATATACAAATAGTACATCATATAATATAATGACATAGTGATATAGATTACGTGATATAGATTACATCTATTATGCTGTATTTTTTAGGATGACATACTTGTATACATAACGCATGTACTCATCTGGGTGACATATATATATTCATCAGAGATGTTGTCCAACCTAGAATTATACAAGCTATATGCCATTGAAAGTCACAATACAGTGCTACAGATTCACCCTTCAGGGATATAAGCCTCCTGGTGATATCATCCTCCTGACTGTCTAATCTGCCCCCTCTTTTAAAAGCTTGGATACCTTCTAGCGGTGACAACTTAGATCCGTAGAAAAATTTCTAAGTACAGGCGCGTGCACAGTAAACTACAATAGCATCTGAGGGGTATTCAGCCGGAGCATGCGCCGAAAAACCTAAACAGGTCCGGGAGGTTTTGGAGCATGGCGCATGCGCGGCAGAGAGTAATCGAGCGCCGATGCCAGCGCCGGCATGGTGCATGCGCGGCGCACCCCCAGTGATATCACAGGTGCTCGCTGATTACACCTGCAGATTCCAACCCAATAGTAGGATGTGGATGTGATGCATAATGAGACAGGTAATAGCGATTGGCCGCTGCCAAATCGCAAAGCAAACCGAGGGTTTAAATGCCCTGACCCCGCCCCCAACTATTACCTGTGTAGTATCCCCTGAAGACGCCGAATCGTTCGGCGAAACATGTAGGGAAACAGGCTCCAGATTTTAGGCAGGAAGGTTAGATAGGGAACTTACAATATAGAAAATTAAGTATCCAGAGTGCAGTTAACCCTTTGGGGTAGGACATGGATTAACATGTGAATCACATATCAGCACAAGATATCATATCCCTGAACTTTACCTTCCTGAGAGTTTTAACCTTTGATCCCAAGTGGTTATATGTATTTTAAAGCGATTACAATAAAGAGTTATTTTTAAATAACATTATCAGAGAGGTTGCAGAAACACGCTAAGGTCCAAGTGACCACCTAATTCTCTTTTTTCTTCCAAAAAGTTATATATACCCCAAAAGTTTGCCAGAATATTGCAATACAAAAATATATACTATCTATCTATATATATATATATATATATATATATATTATTATTATTTTTTTAAGTAGTGAAGCAGAATAATAACTATGGGAGTCATTTATTATTATCTGTCGCAGAATCTGCAAATCTTCCGGGCTCACGCCACTTGTCATTCACCCAAATACCTTGCAGAAAAAAAAATTATATTTAAAATTTAACTGTGATCTAATCACATTTGCAAGCCCGTGTGTGTCAGACCCCCACACATACTGTATTGTGTCCACTGGCTAGTGGCTGGTTCGGCCTGCACTCATACCGTTACAGGGTGTCATTCGCCCAAATACCTTTCAGAAAAAAAAAATTCTATTCAAAATGTAACTGTGATCTAATCACATTTGCAAGCCTGTGTCTGTCAGGCCCCCACACATACTGTATTGTGTCCACTGGCTCGTGGCTGGTTCGGCCTGCACTCATGCCGTTACAGGGTGTCATTCGCCCAAATACCTTTCAGGAAAAAAAGATTCTATTTAAAATGTAACTGTGATCTAATCACATTTGCAAGCCTGTGTCTGTCAGGCCCCCACACATACTGTATTGTGTCCACTGGCTAGTGGCTGGTTCGGCCTGCACTCATGCCGTTACAGGGTGTCATTCGCCCAAATACCTTTCAGGAAAAAAAGATTCTATTTAAAATTTAACTGTGATCTAATCACATTTGCAAGCCCGTGTATGTCAGGCCCAAACACATACTGTATTGTGTCCACTGGCTAGTGGCTAGGACTGCACTCATACTGTTACAGGGTGTCATTCACCCAAATACCTTTCAGAAAAAAAATCTATTTTAAATTTAACTGTGATCTAATTACATTTGCAAGCCCGTGTGTGTCAGGCCCCCACACATACTGTATTGTGTCCACTGGCTAGTGGCTGGTTCGGTCTGCACTCATACCGTTACAGGGTGTCATTCGCCCAAATACCTTTCAGAAAAAAAAATTCTATTTAAAATGTAACTGTGATCTAATCACATTTGCAAGCCTGTGTCTGTCAGGCCCCCACACATACTGTATTGTGTCCACTGGCTAGTGGCTGGTTCGGCCTGCACTCATGCCATTACAGGGTGTCATTCGTCCAAATACCTTTCAGAAAAAAAATATATATTTAAAATTTAACTGTGATCTAATCACATTTGCAAGTCCGTTTGTGTCAGGCCCCCACACATACTGTATTGTGTCCACTGGCTAGTGGCTAGGCCTGCACTCATACCGTTACAGGGTGTCATTCACCCAAATACCTTTCAGAAAAAAAAATCTATTTTCAATTTAACTGTGATCTAATCACATTTGCAAGCCCACACAAACTGTACTGTGCCCACTGCCCACCACTTATATAGAGTGTCACAGTCCCATGCACGCATAGTAACACTAAATGACAGGCAGCGGCAGGCCACGCCATAGGGGCCATCGTGTTCGTGGTGCTGTGATTTCCACTGGCCCTGGAATAATGCCCAGAGTTCAGAGGCCACGTATCCTGAACCCAAAAAATTCTGAGAAAATAGTTGACTGGCTTACACAGGACACCCAATCTTCAACAGCTTCCGCTAAGAACCTTGACGCACCATCCTCCTCCAGCTCAGCTTTGGTCACCACTCTCCCGCCCGCCGCCACCACCACCACTACCACCACAGCCACCACAGCCGCTTCACTTGATCCCTCAGAGGAGTTATTTACACATCAGTTGGATGAAATTAGTGATGCGCAACCATTATTGACAGGGGATGTAGATAACAGGGATATGTCTCAGTCAGGCAGCATTACACACATGGACGTACAGTGGGATGATGATGATGTTGTACCCGCTGCTGGTTCCTTTGCTGAGGTGTCAGATACAAGTGAAGCGGTTGATGATGACGATGTGTCCGTGGATGCCACTTGGGTGCCTGCTCGAAGAGAAGAAGAAGAGGGGGAAAGTTCAGAAGGGGAGACAGAGAGAAGGAGGAGACGAGTTGGAAGCAGGGGGAGGTCGTCGCAAGGAGCTAGTGGCACAGTCAGACAGCATGTATCGGCACCCGGGTCAGCCAGACAGCATGCCAATCAATGCATGCTGTTACCACCACCAGAATGCCGTCATTGCAAAGCTCAGCAGTGTGGCATATTTTTTGTGTGTCTGCCTCTGACAACAGTGATGCCATTTGCAACCTGTGCCAAAAGAAACTGAGTCGTGGGAAATCCAACACCCACCTATGTACAACTGCTTGGCGAAGGCACATGATCGCACATCACAAACGCTTATGGGATCAACACATGATGACGAGTAGAAGCAGCACACAAGCTCAAAGCCACCATCCTCCTCCTGGTCCAGCATCTTCAGCCACGTCAACCACTGCTGTCCTCCTTGCCCCCTCTCAACCACCCACCACTCTGCCTCTCACCTTGAGCAGTTCCATCTCATCTGCCCACAGTCAGGTGTCTTTTAAGGAAATGTTTGAGCGTAAAAAGCCAATGTCACAGAGTCACCCCCTTGCCCGGCATCTGACAGCTGGCTTGACGGAACTCGTAGCCTGACAGCTTTTACCATACCAGCTGGTGGAGTCTGAGGCCTTCAAAAAATTTGTCGCTATTGAGACACAACAGTGGAAGGTACCCGGACAATTTGTTTTTTCTAATAAGGTAATCCCAAACCTCTACTCGGTAATTGAAAAGGAAGTCATGGCATCTTTGGCATACAGTGTTGGGGCAAGGGTCCATCTGACCACTGATACCTGGTCTGTAAAGCACGGTCAGGGCAGGTATATCACCTACACTGCGCATTGGGTCAACCTGCTGACGGCTGCCAAGCATGGAATGCGTGGCTCTGCAGCGGAGTTGGTGACACAACTTGCAGGCAGGCCTACTGCCACCTCCTCTACTCCTCCTACTCCATCCTCTTCCATAACCTCCTCGGCTGAGTCCTCTTCTGCTGCGGCGTCTGGCTGCACATCAACTGAACCCCCCCAGCTCCCCAGGGGCTATTCCACATCCCGGATACGACAGTGTCACGCTGTCTTGGGGTTGACTTGCCTGAAAGCAGAGAGCCACACCGGACCAGCACTCCTGTCCGCCCTGAACGCACAGGTGGATCAGTGGCTGACCCCGCACCAACTGGAGATCGGCAAAGTGGTGTGTGACAATGGAAGCAATTTGTTGGCGGCATTGAATTTGGGCAAGTTGTCACATGTGCCGTGCATGGCACATGTGTTGAATCTCATCGTACAACACTTTGTGTCTAAGTACCCAGGCTTACAGGACGTCCTCAAGCAAGCCAGGAAGGTGTGTGGCCATTTCAAGCGTTCCTACACGGCCATGGCGCACTTTGCAGACATTCAGCGCCGAAACAACATGCCAGTGAGGCGCTTGATTTGCGACAGCCTGACACGTTGGAATGCAACACTCCTAATGTTCGACTGCCTGCTCCAACAAAAAAAAGCTGTCAACGAGTATTTGTATGACCGGGGTGCTAGGACAGCCTCTGCAGAGCTGGGAATTTTTTTGCCACGTTACTGGACGCTCATGCGCAATGCCTGTAGGCTCATGCGTCCTTTTGAGGAGGTGACAAACCTAGTCAGTCGCACCGAAGGCACCATCAGCGACCTCATCCCATTTGTTTTCTTCCTGGAGCGTGCCCTGCGAAGAGTGCTGGATCAGGCTGTAGATGAGCGTGAAGAGGAAGAGGAAGAGTTGTGGTCACCATCACCACCAGAAACAGCCTTGTCATCATCGCTTGCCGGACCTGCGGCAACGCTGCAAGAGGAGTATGAGGAAGAGGAGTCAGAGGAGAAATGTGGCTTTGAGGAGGAGGAAGACCAACCGAAGACCAACCACAGCAGGCATCCCAGGGTGCTTGTTGTTGTCACCTATCTGGGACCCGTGGTCTTGTACGTGGCTGGGGGGAAGAACAGACCGTCAATGACATCAGTGAGGAGGAGGAACGGGAAATGAGTAGCTCGGCATCCAACCTTGTGCAAATGGGGTCTTTCATGCTGTCATGTCTGTTGAGGGACCCTCGTATAAAAAGGATGAAGGAGAACGACCTGTACTGGGTGGCCATGCTACTAGACTTCCGGTATAAGCAGAAAGTGGTGGAAATGTTACCAAATTACCGGAAGTCAGAAAGGATGCAGCAGTTCAAAGCCACAAAGACTACCTCGCCTTAACTGCAGATATCGACACTCTGAGGAGCGATGAACCCCTTGACTACTGGGTGTGCAGGCTTGACCTGTGGCTTGAGCTATTCCAGTTTGTGGTCGAGGCTACAGCCAAGAGCAAGCGCCATGACGTGCCGGGAACCTGTCAGAGAGGAACCTGCCTAACTAACTAATATGGCTGGAGGTATGCCCTTAGCCATGCCGAGGGTAGGCCTAAAAAGGGGGCAAAAACCACACCTGAGTAGGGAGAGAAAACCTTTATTGCAGTGGTCAATTATAGTACCAAGCTGTGAAATGCCTCTGTGAAATTTCGGCTTGAGGGTTCGGTATGTAGAGTGTGAAGCAAGAGGAGCGCCTGCGGCCCATTCTCCGGATGACGTGGCCGGGGACGTTATGCTTTGAAGCCGCGGACGCTGCTCCAATACGGAAGGCGTGCCCCGAAATGGCCTTTGGGTCGAAACCCAAGCCCGATGCCAGGGTGCGAACGTGCGAGATGAACTGGGTGGTCATAAGGGCCAAGGCCTGGAACGGGAGCAACGGGCTGTCTGGGCCTGCGTCCCCCAGGGCTGCTAGCAAACTCCCGAGCACCTGGACCGGGCACCAAGCGTTGGCAGATTGGTAGAACTGTACCTCCACTGGTGGACCTACCTGCATGGTTTTGGACGTGAGGAGGTATAAGGAGAAATGGTCGTCGTGCCATGCCAGCTGACCCCTGGTTAAACCCTTGGCCCTAGCTGAACTGCGGGTGAATTCACCGGGTCTTAAGAACCCGTAGAAACCGAGGTACATTGCCGCTTTGATGACTGTGCTGGAAAGGAGCCCAAAAGGAAAAGCATCTAGGGAGGAGGAAAGCTTTCTAAATAAATCCCTTGACACAGGCTGCCTGGACGGGATGGCTACGTGGTTACTTTTCTGAACGCCCCTGAGGGTTGCCCTGACTGCTTGGGAAAGGAAAACCGACCTGCTTTCGGGGTCTTCTAACATGGAGAAATGTTGGACCCCGGCCAAGTACAATTTGATGGTATTAAAGGATAGCTTGAGATCCCTGTGACAGTAGGCAATGAAAGCTGTGATATAAGTGGTCTTATCGGCGTCTCGTCTCGGATGCAGGCCCGTGAACCTGTTGAAGGTGTTCCAAGCGGTCCTGTAGTTTCTGGCAGTGTTATGAGATAAAGACTTCTGCATTAAAGACTTTGCTGAATCAATGAAAAAGTTTAATCCATCACCAGATTTTGGTACATCGGAGGAGATAGCCCCACACGGTCTGCCTCTGGCATGACCTGAAAGAAAGTTTTAAAATTAAAGCGGGACAAGGCGTCTGCGGCCACATTATGCACTCCTTGAATGTGCCTGCATGCCACATGGAAGTTATGTTCCAACGAAAGCCAGACTAACCTGCGGACAAAGGACATGATCTGGGGAGACTGTGATCTGCCCCTGGTGATAGTGTCCACCACTGTCTGATTGTCAGTCACAAACACCACGGAAGAGTTGTCCCACACGCCGCCCCAAACCTGGGCTGCCGCTACAATCGGGTAGACTTCCAACAAGGGGGATGATTTTAACGCGGCTCTAGCGGATGACACCTCCGCTGGCCAGGAGCCCGCAAACCATTGGTTTCCACAGATCGCCGCAAAACCTCTGGAGGCGGCGGCGTAAAAAAAAAACAATGTGGATGCTGGACCCGGCTGAGGTATGAACAAGGAGACTCCATTCCATGAGGCCATGAAGTCCTGCCACATGGCCAGATCAGCCATGGCTTGGGTGTCCAAGGTGACGAGACTGTCTTGCTCGGGGGCAGAAGGGAGTAGCTGAAGGAGTCTGGACATGAAGGCCCTGCCCTGGGGCATAACTCTGGTGGCGAAATTGAGCATGCCTAGCAGTGACTGCAACTCTACCTTGGTGCATGTCCTGTTACCTGCTGACTTTGCAATGGCCTCCTTGATTTTTACCAACTTCTCAGCTGGCAACCTGGCTTCCATCCTCCCTGTGTCCAGGATTATGCCCAAGACGGTGATTACCGTCGCCGGGCCTTCTGTTTTGGAGGATGCCACCGGGACGTTGAGTTGGGCAAACAGCTGAAGCAGAGCCTGGAGCTTGCTCGGCTGGCAGTCTGGGCTTTCGATTAACAGAAAGTCATCCAAGTAATGGATGACCAGAGGGCAACCGCAGTGGTTGACCAGGATCCAATGCAATGCCTGGGCGAACTGGTCGAACAGCCAGGGGCTGCTCTTGGACCCGAACGTTAGGCGATTGGCAAAGAAATACTGATCTTCCCACCGGATGCCGTAGAACCTCCAAAGCTGTGGATGAATGGGCAGTAATTTAAAGGCATCGGCGATGTCCGCCTTTGCCAACCATGCCCCCCGACCTACTTTAAGGATCAGCTGAATGGCTTCATCTATGGTGGCGTAGCTCATTGAAAACTCCTCAGAGGGCACCAAGGAATTCAGACTGGGTGTGCTGGAGCCATGTGGAGCAGACAAATCATAGATTAAACGTTTTTTATTGGTGAACTGCTTGGACACGATGCCAACGGGGTTTATCCTCCAAAGGTCAAAGGGTACGAAGGAAAAGGGGCCGATGAGGAACCCCTTTTCTACTTCTGACTTTATCAACGCACCCACCGGCTCAGGATCACTGGTTGCCGACAGCAGGTTGGGCCCTTCCCAAGAAGCTTGCGGGAGAGCTATCAGGCCTGTGTGGAAACCTGCTGTCGACCCGGAAACCAGGAACTGCACAAACTGAGGGTTATGATGATTCTGTAGCAGGGATGCTAGCAGAACCACATTGATCGGGATGGCCTGGACCTTTGAGGACATGCCATCTGGGGGTGAGCCCTGAAACAGACTGCGCAAACGTGAAGGGCCCTGCATTTGTTGTAATAACAAGCATTTTGGTTAAAGTTATTACACACCTGGCTGTTGCCCAGGAACACTATCGGCCGCCCTAGCTTGTCTGTGGATGGGCCAGACCGCTGAAGGGCCCCAGAGCTGCCGGGGTGGGATCTGCCCTGGGACGTGGAGGGACCTGAGTTGGGGCACCACTCTGCGGAGTGGGCAATTGATTGGCAAGAGGCGCATGCCGGGGCCCTGAGCCCTGCGAAATGCCGGCAAAAGAGCTCCATGTCCATTGCGGCCCAGTTTGTGATATGCTGGAATTGGACCAGCGCGGCGGCCGCTTTGGCTGAAAAGGAGCGATGGTAATCGTAGAATGCTTGCCCACCGTACTTGTGGCCCAAGTCCGTGACCCTGTAAAGATATGTGTCTAACTCCTCCCGCCTCTCAGGATGGACAGAACAGATGACGTCCCTGAATAAGCTAAACGCGAGGACAAACTCTGTGATGGTTAATTTCCTGTTGAGGCGGGGATCCCTAGCTTTGAGGACGATTGACATGTCGCCGCAAGCTATGGTTTTGCTCTCTACCGTGTCATGGGTAGCTATCAGGATGGATGCCAGATTGACGTCCTTGCCCTCTAAAATATCCTTTTTGATGCTGCTAGGGATGAAGTATGCCGGAGCTACCTCAGGTGCGCAAGGGACCCTACCTGGGGGAACGAGCACAGAAGTGGAGGCTACAGGCAAAGGAGACACTGGATGGATGGATGCCAGCCCCTGATGGTACTCGACGGCCAGGAGTCTGGACTGCACGTCCGAGACTGAGGAGGCAATAGTGTTCATCATGGCGTGCAGCTGCGTCAGAGACACTTGCAAGGTGGACATAGAGACTTGCTCCAAGTCCGGGGCAGCCGGTTCGGCCATGAGCAGCCTATATAATTCAGCTTTCCGGGCGGAAGCAGGATCCCCCTTCTGTTTAGTTCCGCAATTAACTTCGCAATAGTCCAACTCCTTAGTGATGAGGAGCTGGGCTGCTCGGATGCGGGTGTCTCGGGAACGGATAAGGCCTCCTTGATGTTGGAGATATGCGACATGTTGCAGCTGTGAGATGACAAACGAAAATTAAGAGCTGAGCTGGAGGCCCCGTATTGAAGAAGCTACACCCGAGGCGTGACTGGTGAAAGAAGAGCCTAAGGTGGCGAGTGCCTAGTGCTACAAAACGGGCGTTACTGTGGAGGACCTTGCCAGACTAAGGTGTGCAATGACGTACAAGCTAACAGGCCGTGACTGCCGACAGAGTTTTTGTTTTTTTTTAATAAAAGAACATCAAACCTGGATTTGTACCGACGAAAAAGCAAATGGAAACGAGTCTGAAAAACGTGACAAGCGATAGAAATGGTAAATATCAATGTGATACTGACACGCAACAGTTTGCAAACAAAACCATGAACGTAAGCCTGATGCAGAACGGGCAACAAATGACAGGTAACAGTCATGGTACATTGGCAACGTGAGCCTGACCCGTAACAGATAACAATCGTGGTATTTTTAGGTACGTGAGCCTGAAACGTAACAGGTAATAGATTATGAAAATGAAATACGTAAGCCTGAAGCGTGACAGGCAACAGATAACAAATGAACTTAAACCTGAAACGTAACAGGCAACAAATCTGAAAGAAAAACGTAAGCCTGAAGCGTAACAGGCAACAGATAACAAATGAACTTAAGCCTGAACCGTAACAGGCAACCAACCTGGAAGAAAAACGTAAGCCTGAAGCGTAACAGGCAACAGCATAAACATAAAAAGAAAACGTAAGCCTGAAGCGTAACAGGCAACAGATACTGAATTAAAACGTAAGCCTGAAGCGTAACAGGCAACAGATAACACATTAAAAACGTAAGCCTGAAACGTAACGGCAATAGATAATAAAAATGAAAACACACGTAAGCCTGAGGCGTGAAACAGGTAACAGATGATGCATTGCAAAATGTGAGCTGCATGAGCATGACTGACAACAGGACAGAAATTGACGTGAGCTTGAACATGACAGGCAACGGATGAGACATTTGCACAGCGTGAGCCTGAACCGTGGCCGGCACCCGACATGATGGGACGTGCACGTGAGCCTGGAACGCCGCAGGCTGCAAATGGCCATTATGCGTAAGTCTGAAAGTGACAGGCCTATGATGGACGGAGGAGCGGATGCTTGGCAGGGCACGGGCCATAGGAAGGCAAGAGGCGAAGCCTGACCGTGCCGTCCATCAATCCATAGGCCTGCCCCGTAACAGCCAACTGACATGACGGTGAAGCCAGCATGGTGATGATACGTGATTTAGTACGTAAATGTGAAAACCAGTGACTGAAAAGTGACCCTAACCGCGGGTGAGAAGAACAAAGGAAGTTGCCTAGCCGCGTGCACTGAAACGGTAAATATGTGGCAAGAACAGTAGCAGTTACCAAAAGTCCGTGGATGGAAAAGTGGCAGAGCGACGGCCGGCTCGGACTGGAGCGAGTGAGAGCAACCTGGCTGACGCACACCGTAAAAATGGCGTAGCACCCGGGGTCTGAAAAGAATTAGATGAAGTGAGGGGGAAAACCGCGGACCTGCACGCGCCATTACAGCAAGAACTGACTTTGTTTTTTTTTTGTTTCTTTTTTATGGAAATGACAACCGCCGGCCAGGAGGGGGCGCTGATTAACCCTGTTCCTTACCAACCGTACTATATCATGCTGGGTTTAAATTGCATCATACAACATTACACTACCATAAGTACAAACCATTTGCAGATACCCCCAGTACTGGGGCACTGTTTCATGAGTTTGGAAATGACAACCGCCGGCCAGGAGAGGGCGCCTATGACATGCCGCAAGCCGGGGCGCCGACTCCGTTGCTGCGGCAACGGAGATGCTGCATGGTGAACCTGCCTGGCATCCCACGTGGCCTCTGCAGACGGTGCCGGAAGCGCCTGGGAGAA
This sequence comes from Bufo gargarizans, assembly GCF_014858855.1. NCBI lineage: Eukaryota > Metazoa > Chordata > Amphibia > Anura > Bufonidae > Bufo > Bufo gargarizans. The sequence continues at coordinate 332,379,879 of NC_058084.1, forward strand.
TCACTAAGGCCATCCATGCCCGTAATGCCGCCCCAGGCCTTGGAAGCAGCCGGAGACCGGTAGGCGCAGCCACGCTGAGCACCCCATCGCATCACTGGCTCCGTTCCCCACCCCAAGAGTGTTGGGGCCAGGGATTGAACCAGCGACGCGACGGGAGACGAGAACGCCGCACCGCACCCGAACTGCGCCAAGGTCACGTGGGTAGAAGCCAGGGACGCGAAGCCCGTTACCGGGGAAACCAGGGAGCCGAGCTGCCAGCCCCAGACCTAGCGTCCCACGCGAACCGTGGCAAGCAGGAAGCGCGGCGCAGCCGGGCCGGGAGCTGATGTGGGGGATCGCGTGAACAGATGAGGACGTGGGGTAAGGAGCGAAGGAGCAGAGGAGGGGAGCACTTACCCAGTATGTCAGACGAGGGCGACGGTGGACGAGAGGAGCCCTGCTTACCTGAAATGGCACGCTGTGAGGGAGGGGGTGACGCTCGTGGTGGGAGATTGCACCGAAAAGCGCACGCAAGTGAGGAGGGGGCGTGCTCCCTTTTAAGCGAGCCTACGCCCCTCCCACAAATGCAGGCTGACATGTCAGCCTTTTACTACTTGCGATAGAACTTCTGGCCTGCCCTGCTTCAAGTGTCCTGTCAGAAAGGACCTTCAGTGCAGCAGGAGGCATTGTCACTGACAAAAGAAGTCGCCTTGGTCAAAAAAGTGTTGATTACCTCACCTTCATTAAGATGAATGAGGCATGGATCCCGAAGGGACTGACAGTAGGGGATACGTTTAACTAACAAAAGGCCTGATGACATGCCTTGGCCTCAAAATGGTCCCCACTCTGCTGCATTTAATGTCTGCATACCGGGTGACATTCGTGAATTCTCCGCCACCAACTAGGGTTCAAGCCGCAATGTTTTAGTCACCTATCTGCCTTGAAAACATCAATTTTTCCGGCCACTGCTACAACAGCGGCTGCAACAATAACATTGTTTTTCAGGCATGTGTACATGCCTAATTTTTCTGGCCTCTGGTGCTGCACTGTGGCTGCAAAACAAAAACAAAAAAAAGGCACATACAAGTGTCAATTCCCCTTTCGTGATCGTTACCTTGTTGTGGTGAAGGGGCTTGCGTATCACAATGAAGCGATCATCACCTCTATGAGATGATAAGGCCGTTACTTTATTATGATCAGACCAAAAGCAATCGGGACGGCTGGATGTTTTTTCATAGAAAAAACTAAAATTTATTTATTTAACTTTTTGTAAGTTGTATGGGTGGGTTTTTAATACATAAAATAAAAAAATCATAATAAAGTCTATTAATAGATTATTAGAAATAATGCAGACAATTTAAAAAATCCCCAACAATTCCAATACAAAGCAAGTACAAAGCTCAGAACTAAATTATTCCAGGATGTCGCAATGGTTTGTTAATTCGACAATGGTTAATCAATTCGACACACGTCCCCGGATAGGGGACGTAACAGGGATTAAACTGATAGGAATAGTACTAGTTAAGACACCACTTATATAGGGTGTCACAGCACATTGCTCCGTGCACGCGCAGTGCCCCAACTTGGGAGTAAGAGGACCGACCAAGCTTCTTTTTCCATCTCCCGGTTCCTAAAATCAATTCAGTTTGGTGTATCAGAGTTTGGTCTGTCACTGTGAAGGCAGTCGAAGATACCCAGCCCAAATTTTTTTTCACAAAAGGCAATCCCACCCTGATATGGCACGTAACAGGGATTTAATAAAAATCAATTTAATAAATGGACCCCAGATTGGGGACGTTACGTAACAGGGATTAAACTGATGAGAAGAGAGAACTATAGAAAATAGCACTCATATCGGGTGGGACAGTAAATTGCACGGCACAGACGCAGTGACCGTGGATTCAAACAAAGGGGAGGGAGCCAGCGTTTTTTTAACCATCTCCCCATTCGAAAAATCAATTCAATTCACCTTTCGGGGACCCTTGGTGTTGTACGTGGCTGGGTGGAGGAAGAAACCTTCAATGACATGAACGGCACATGGCTAGCTTGGTATCCAACCTTGTGCAAATGGGAAGTTTGCGGTTGGGCAAATGGACTGCGGTGGTTTGCGGTGCATTAAAAGGGGAGTTTGGTCTGTCAATGTCTGTGAAGCGGGCGTAACCCTTACACTACCTGATCGATACAACATCATACCTGATCGTATACACACACTGGATGTTTTAAACCACGTTGTTAAAAAAAAATATGGGTTTGTTAGGTGATTTATGCCCTTTATGGATTAAAATCCAACTCTGCGTCAACTATGTAATTTTCCATGGGAGTTTTGCCATGGATCCCCCTCCGACATGCCACAGTCCAGGTGTTAGTCCCCTTGAAACAACCTTTCCATCACTATTGTGGCCAGAAAGAGTCCCTGTGGGTTTTAAAATTCGCCTGCCCATTGAAGTCAATGGCGGTTCGCCCGGTTCGCCCGTTCGCGAACATGTGCTAAAAATTCGCGTTCGCTGTTCGCGAACGGAAAATTTTATGTTCGCGGCATCTCTAATAAAGGGTGGTATATCTTTTTAGTGCACAATGAACACAATAAATCTAAAACTCCCCCAAAAAATTGGTGAAAAAAAATTAAAAGCATTTTTTTATGACATTTATCTACATGAAATAGGCTGATTCACCTCCAAAGTCAGTGCCACTATTCCCCTCAATATTGATGCTGACTATAATATAAAGGCATCAGTACCCATTGAGCTTTGCTGCATGAGAAAAAGATAAGCTAACAGAGGCAGTGTGATGCTTAGGGCAGTGTTCTGTCAAGAAACCTTGGATCCTGACATGGTGTGGCGTCTACTACTAAGGGTACTTTCACACTTGCGGCAGAGGATTGCGGCAGGCAGTTCTGTCACCAGAACTGCCTGCCGGATCCTTCAAAATGCATGCAAACTGATGCCATTTGTCATACGGATCAGGATCTCCGGTGTCTCTCCGGTGTCATCCGGAAAAACTGATCCGTCATAAATTTTTTTCCCATTTCTTTGCAGTCTGAGCATGCGCAGACCGCAATGCCGGATCCATTTTGCAGGAACACTTGGGGCCGGATCTGGCATTAATGCATGTCAACGGGAAAAAATGCAGAATCCGGCATTCCGTCAAGTGTTCCGGAATTTTGGACAGAGATAAAACCGCAGCATGCTGCGGTATTATTTCCATCCAGAAAAGTCAAAAGACTGAACTGAAGACATCCTGATGCATACTGAACGGATTGCTCTCCATTCAGAATGCATTAGGCTAAAACTGATCAGTTCTTTTCAGGTATTGAGCCCCTAGGACGGAACGCAATACCGGAAAAGAATAACGCTAGTGTGAAAGTACCCTTACCTAAATGTTGCAGAACAACTACACCAATCATGGCAACAGAATTATTGAATGGCAGTGGCCACTTTCTCCAGGATAATGAGCCCTGACATACTGCAATACACCTTCAGAGGTCTTGTTAAGCCCCTGCTGTCATGCCAAAAAAGATACATTTAAAGCATATATTGTTAAAAGTGGATTTCCATACGTTTCACAGATATAGTGGATATAAAAAGTCTACACACCCCTGTTAAAATGTCAGATTTCTGTGATGTAAAAAAAAGAGACAAAGATAAATCATTTCAGAACTTTTTCCACCTTTAATGTGACCTATAAACTGTACCTTTCAATTGAAAAACAAACTGAAATTTTCTAGGTGGAGGGAAGAAAACAAAAAAAACTAAAATAATGTGGTTGCTTATAACTGGGGATGTAACTGTGTTCAGAATTAAGCAATCACATTCAAAATCATGTTAAATAGGAGTCAGCATACACCTGACATCATTTAAAGTGCCTCTGATTAACCCCAAATAAAGTTCAGCTGCTCTAGTTGGTCTTTCCTAAAATTTTCTTAGTCGCATCCCACAGCAAAAGCCATGGTCCACAGAGAGCTTCCAAAGCATCAGAGGGATCTCATTGTTAAAAGGTATCAGTCAGGAGAAGGGTACAAAAGAATTTCCAAGGCATTAGATATACCATGGAACACAGTGAAGACAGTCATCAAGTGGAGAAAATATGGCACAACAGTGACATTACCAAGAACTGGACGTCCCTCCAAAATTGATGAAAAGACTAGAAGAAAACTGGCCTGGGAGGCTACCAAGAGGCCTACAGCAACATTAAAGGAGCTGTGGAAATATCTGGCACGTACTGGCTGTGTGGTACATGTGACAACAATCTCCTGTATTCTTCATATGTCTGGGCTATGGGGTAGAGTGGCAAGACGAAAGCCTTTTCTTAAGCAGAAAAACATCCAAGCCAGGCTACATTTTGCAAAAACACATTTGAAGTCTCCCAAAAGCATGTGGGAAAAGCTTTTATGGTCTGATGAAACCAAAGTTTAACTTTCACCAAAAGAACACCATCCCCACAGTGAAGCATGGTGATTTGGGGCTGTTTTTCTTCTGCTGGAACTGGGGCCTTAGTTAAGCTAGAGGGAATTATGAACAGTTCCAAATACCAGTCAATATTGGCACAAAACCTTCAGGCTTCTGCTAGAAAGCTGAACATGAAGAGGAACTTCATCTTTCAGCATGACAACGACCCAAAGCATACATCCAAATCAACAAAGGAATGGCTTCACCAGAAGAAGATTAAAGTTTTGGAATGGCCCAGCCAGAGCCCAGACCTTAATCTGATTAGAAATCTGTGGGGTGATCTGAAGAGGGCTGTGCACAGCAGAGGCCCTTGCAATCTGACAGATTTGGAATGTTTTTGCAAAGAAGAATGGGCAAATCTTGCCAAGTCAAAATGTGCCATGCTGATAGACTCATACCCAAAAAGATTGAGTGCTGTAATAAAATCAAAAGGTGCTTCAACAAAGTATTAGTTTAAGGGTGTGCACACTTTTGCAACCATATTATTTTATTTTTATATTTTTTCTTCCCTCTACCTAAAAGATTTCAGTTTGTTTTTCAATTGAGTTGTACAGTTTATAGGTCACATTAAAGGTGGAAAAAGTTCTGAAATGATTTATCTTTGTTTCATTTTTTTACATTTTAACAGGGGTGTGTAGACTTTTTATATCCACTGTACCTCCAGTAGACATCATCCATTGGCCATCTATCCTCATAGGTTTTTATCAGAAAAACCTCCAATCTCCTCTGATAAAGTGTAAGGTCACCTCTTACTACAACCACTAGGCTTTTGGGTATGTCTCTTCCTTTAGGATTTTCCATTAATATTGTTTTATGTGGATTTGTGGCTAATCCAGTGGCAGAAGGAATTGTATTACAGCTGTATGTGTAAAATAAGAGACCACACTACTAAATCATTTATTATCAAGTGTTCAAATGATTTCATAAAAGAAGACATGGACACGATGAAAAGAATCTAATAGTTTTTATTCCTATCAATTAATACATTTGCACTAATTTACCCATCCAGGACAATTTAAGATTTACTGCATAACAAGGTGTGAACCAGACAAAGGCAAAACATAACCCCCTGTGGGGGGAAAAAATTCCTTCCTGACCCCAAGAAATGGCGATCGGCTAATCCTTGGTTCACTGCAGTGATGACCCTGGATGGGGGCCCTGTCACACATATATATCTATAACAGTCTATATCATAATCTATCTTTTATATATAATCTATCTTATCTAATATCTATATTATTATCCATATACAAGTTATAAAGCAGATAATATAGGAAATGTCTGTTATTAATCTGCTTTATAACTATTTTATATATTCCATTTTATATCTAAAATATATGTATCTTACTATTTTTATATGTTATATATTTACCTTCTAAGTAACCTATATCTTATTTCAGCCTTGTATCTAATATATACTAAATATGCATATATCTTATACTCTTTTCTATGTATATATACTATGTACTACAATTAAATACTACTAGAACTACTAAATAATGTTTTTGTTTTTTTATATATTTTTTTATTTTTAGGTTATATTTATTTTTCATTTATCATATTATATCTAATACTGAATATTCTAGGCCTAGCTTGCATCTGCATATATGACATTATCCTTAGACCTCATGCAAACAACAGTATCCACATTGCAGTCCGCAAATATGCAAAATATGGATGCAGTGCGTCTGCGGTCTGCATTTTTTTGGGACCCTTTAAAGTCTATGGCGGGAATTTTACAACTATATGCATATCTTTTTGTGTACAGGCATAAGGATCCAGAAAGGACATGGATGATCTGTGTGTTTTCTGCATCTGTATGTTTGTTCTGCAAAAAAATATAACATGTCCCACGCTTGACCACAAAACACGGACCACAGACTCTATGACGTCACACAAAATATGTCGATGCAACATGGATGGTATCCTTATTTTGTGGGTCTGCTATTTGTGGATGGTAAAACAAATACAGTCATGTGCATAAGGTCTAATCCCAATCTTAAAGTTCTCTGATATCTATTATAAAAGTAAATTTTTTTACTATATTTTATATCTATTTTTCTTATATCTATTTATGATATTTATTTAATAGGGTTGTCTGCTGTTTTAATACTAATGAACTATCCTGAGGATAGGTCATCAATAATAGATCGGTGGGGAGCGACTACCGACACCCCTGCCAATCAGTTGTTTAAAAGGAAAGCAGCGCTCGCACGGTCGCCGGAAGTCACCCCCTACTGATCTGATACTGATGACCTATCCTGAGGATAGGTTATCAATATAAAAAAAAAAAGGACAACCCCTTTAATTATCTTACATCTATATCATTTATCTAACTTATTTCTATCTTATAATTTTAAAATATTGTCTATCTTTCTATTCTTATCTTAAAACTAAACCTACATAATATATGAAAGAAGAAAAATGGTTATAAGATATAAAAGTATATTAAATAAAACCTATCGTAAACAGATGAAAGAAAGTAATCCAGGTCTTTGCCCTCATAATCCTTGCTGGAAGGCATGACCTGGTGCAAGATGTTGTTTTCTTTATCTACATCTAAAAATGCTAAGAATAACAAAGACTCCCCTACACTGGCCCCTGCCACTTCCCTGGTGCCTGCGGCTTTGCACTTCTTGTCCTGCTAAGCCAATCACTGTCCCTGGGGTTGACCCGCCTCACCCCTTGATTGGCTGAGCTGGCATTTCGTAGAGTTTCAGGTGTGTTGAGCAGGGACAAGGAGTGCAGAGCAGTGGGGACCAAATCTGCAGCGAAATGGCTGCTAATGTGGATTGGTTGAGGAAAGTAGATTTTTTTATTATTATTTTAAACATCTTCTGACCTTTTTTCAAATCTATGCAAGAAACCCAATTTTTTTTAAACTTTTCAGCTAAACTTACTTCACCTAAGAAAAGAGAAAAGGTGTTATATAAAATGTAATATGTATAATGTATATTAAGTAAAACCTAGGGCAAGATAGATTTTCTTAATTTCTTTCTAAAGATTAAAAAAAAAACAACGGATCATTCCTCACCTACACCAATCTCCTGCCACTGTTCTGGTACTCACTGCTTTGTATGTCCTATCCCAGTTTAACATCCCAGAAATGCTACGAATGGCCTGCTAGGCCAATGACTTTCTTTAGTGGGTAAGCTACCTTATTCTCAGATTGACTGACCAAACTTTTCCTAGTATTTCTGGTGTGTGAAGCTCGGAAAGAAAATGTGGAGCAGTGAAGGTTGAAGCAGAGATGGGATGGCAGCTGTGGTGGATCAGGTATGTATTGCCTTTGTTATTTTTAGCATCTTCTGGTCCATTCTAAATATCTACCAAATACTGCTTTAAGATTGCCCTTTATCTTATAAACTAAACTTACCTTACCTATAAAAAAGAATAAAGGGTTAAATAAAATGTATGACTCTGTGGATGAAGGATATAATTCTGGTCCTCGCTCTTCTCATTATCTGTCTTACTGGAAGGCAGGACCCGGTACAAGATGTTTCTTCATCCACTTCTTGGTCTTCATCTCCATCTTCATTGTCTCCTTCATCTCCTACTTCACTTTCTTCCTCATCACTTTCTTCACTTTCATCTTCTTCTCCTTCACTTTCTTCTCGATCTTCTTCTTCCTCTTCTTCTTCATCTCCTTCTTCATATTCCTCTTCATCACTTTCTTCTCCTTCACCTCCATTTTCTTCTGATTCTTCATCTACTTCTTCATCTGGATCATATCCTTCCTCGTCATCTTCTGTATATGACTCTAGTGAAAGATGTTCCTACAAACACAAATAAATCAGATTAAATACTGTAAGATCTACCTCATGCTTTTCTGCTTAAATAATGTATTGCTTATGTGCAGGGCCGTTTTAAGCAAAAGGTGGCGCTGGTCACTGGTGTTTACAGCTGATCAGCAGCAGGGCCAGGACGCAACTAATGAGCGCTTCCATTGTTGAAGCGCTCATTAGTAAGGAAGGCTGAAGGAACAGTGAGTACAGCTCTCCCAGCGCTAGCTGTACTCAACGCTGGCCCTCTTCTGTATGGCTGCAGTATTTTTGGGGCTAGAGCAGCCTGTGCAGTTTGTGTGAGGGAGGAGGAAGGGCCTGTGGGAGCATGTCAGGCAAGGAGGCGGGGCCTGTGTGAGAAGAGGACAAAGCACTGAGGGCTGTGTGGAGCTGCATGAGGGAGGAGGAGGAGCTTATCTGGGGAGGAGTCAGGTAGCTGACCTATGAGGAACTTTTCTTCACAGTAAGTACAAACTATAATGTGAATGTTTAGTGTATGGGGGGGGGGCTTAGTACATGAAGGGTGATGCTGGGGAGTGCTCAGTGTATGAGGGGAGATGCTGTGGAGGATGGGGGTCCTCAGTGTATGAGGGGAGATGCTGTGGAGGATGGGGGTGCTCATTGTATGAGGGGAAATATTGTGGAGGATGGGGCTGCTCAGTGTATGAGGGGAGATTCTGTGGCGGCACTAGTGCTGCACTATGTCTTGGTAGCACACAGCTCCAGGACGTATTGCACATAGGGGCACACTATGACCTGGCGCTGTGTGATGTCAGGACACAGCACTAAACCAGGAGTGATGGCGTCTGGAGAAGAAGCAGAGAGGGGAGCATACACCATATATATATATATATATTTATATATATATATATTTTTTCTAGTCTGGTGGCTGCATTTAATGTACTAAGGAGTGAGATGGAGGTTATAGGGGGCGACAAAGGTCTGAATACATTTTAAGCTTGTATACATTTGTGGGCTGATCTGTATGAATTTGGGGGTTATTCTGGGTCTAAATGGATTTGGGGCTGACGGGGTCTAATCTGGGGTCTGTATGCATTTGGGGCTGATCTGGAATCTGGATAAATTTTAAGATCTTGTCTGGAGGTCTGTATAATTAATTGTGGGATCTCATGTGGGCTCTGTGCCAGCCATGTAAAATTCATTTTCTAAAACTGATGTAAATGTAATAATAAAAGTAGTAATACATCTCTGATCCCTGCCGCACTTTTTCCACTACTTCCCCGGTCTTCTCTGGTCTATGAACTTCTATGTCCCCCCACTGAGACATGAGACCACTGCAGCCAGTGATTGAGAAGTGAGCGGTGGGATCAAAAAAGTTTCACTACTTTTTTATCATGTTCTTAGCAGTTTTAAAGTAAACTAATGTAGGCACATGGGGCAGCACTGGGCATAGTATTGGACGACACTACAGGGTGGCAGTGTTAAAAGGGGCACCTATATGGGGAGGTTATTGGCTATAGAGGATCAGGGTGGACTGCAGAAACAACAAGTCAAAGTCAAAGGCAAAATTCCCTAGAAACTGCTCTGCTTATGTGCAAGGTAACAGCCATATTGACAATGACCTCAGCACAGTGATTGGTCCCCATGTAATTTCTCAACATAATAACATATACATAATAAATACATCTTATTCATCCTTTTGATTATTTTATAGGATATTGTTGTAGGAAATAAAAAAATTTCACCAGCTTATAAGACAATGGAGGGTAAAATACAGATTTATATAAAATATTTTCACATTTTCAATGTCTTATTCCTAATGCAGAATTTCACATCACTTACTTCATCCAAGGAGATCCTTACGCCATCATCCAGGTTCATGAAGATGGGCTACAATATAACAGGTAAGAATGAGCTCCTCTCTCACTGTTATTACCTACATTCTTCAGGAATACTTTACAATGTAGAGAAATAGAGGCTCTTACCCCGTCCTCAGAATCCTCCTTGCCGTCTTCAACCTTATTGAAAGAAAAAGATAAAACAGATTGTGAATAACGATATATATTACATTTTCTTAGGGACTTTTTCCAGATTTTCTACAGTGATAAATATAATATTTGGTTTATTTCTGAGTTCAACTGCATACAAAAACGAGGCCTTTAGGGGGATATACAGCCCATACAATACCCCCCCCCCCCAACGCCTGGGCCGCTCATACTGGTCATACTTACCCCACTCCCCTGCATCCACATCGCTTCTGATGCTGGAATGGACGCTGCTGTATCTCCCCGTTGCGCGGTCAAAACATCCGTCAATGGGGGTAAAGCTGGCAGCCAATAACAGGCTGCGACGGGCATCAGAATCCTTAGCATTGTGGGTGACGCTAGGGAGGCTTGGCTCAGTGGGTAGCTCCCATCTATGATGTCCATATATCAAATATATATATATGTATATATATACATATATTGTGCTTTAAAATAATTGTTTGTAATATCACTTACGTAGCATTGAAGAATATTTAGTCCATCTTCTCTTCTCTGTCAAAACACAATTGAATATTGTACATGAAAGATAAGTTATTGAGAACTTGAGTAAAATTATGAAATTATCAGCTGTCAAGAAATAGACTTAGGTGTTTTGGAAGGCAGGAGAAGGGTTTCTACGTAGTTAAAAAATTGCTACCATGTAAAAATTTTGCACTTATAGGGAATTATTTATTAAACAGAAATAAGCCTAAATTAGGCGTTTTTTCTGGCTCAGATTGAGGCTCAAAAGTCCTTCTCCCCATTCATGCCAGGTTTTAAACAAGTGGTCGTGGTGTGAGCGGGGAAGGGGACGAGCTGGCAGTTTTCTAAACCTGTTTTAGACATAGAAAATGGTATAAATGTAAGACAGATAGGAAGCTATCTTGCATTTAGAATCGGTGGTGGATATGTCAAAGTTATGTAGAGGCCGGCGCCTCTACACAATTTCGACAGATCCACCACCAGCGTAGGTCTTTATTAAGACCAGCGTCTAAATGCCGGTCTTAATAAATGTGCCCCATTGTGTTCGATCTTCTTCTCTTGGAATACTGTAGCAGTCTCTACTACTCATTTTTAGAAGAAGAGAAAACCCAATAAACCGAGATAAAGAAGTAATTGTGTCCCAAAACTGATCATAAACTTGTTCTGGTCTAAAATGGTGTAGACAGATTCAATTCCAACATGTCCAACTAGCTACAGCAGCAGCTGCGAGCCGTAGCTACTTCTCATACCTCACCTGACCGCACAAAACCTGCCTCCTGCTGTCTTCTTTCTGGCAGGTCCGGCAGGCAAACCTGGAATATTTCAGGCACCTTCCCCTATGACAGGGTGCCTTAGCCATTAATTTCTTTAGCTCACTAAAATCCTGCTAGGTGTGTTTTGTCCTGTTATATTCCAATTTACCAACCTCTGCCTATTCACCGTACGCTGACCTTCAACTGCCTGACCTGACCTTTTCCTGACTTCCATGCTGATTCCATGCTGCCTGCCCTGACCTTGGGCTCATTCTGTATTTTTTTGTCCCTATGATTTAGCCTAACCCATTGGCTCCCTGCACCGGTGTATCTGACTCCATGGATCAGCTGTCCATCACAAAGAGACTACTCCAGGAGGCAGCAACCTGTTAGTTCCCCTGCAGGAAAGTCCAGATCCATGTATGGGGGTTAAAGGGTGAATACCGGGGACTGCCAGGACAATGCCCTTAGGATATGTCCAAAGCCAAATGTGGTTTTCTTTGGCACAGTTTTGCCACAACCACTGCCGTAAGATATAGATCTCGGGTACAGTGTAAATATCCTCAGAGACACTAGGCAACCTGTTAAAACTGGTAAATTTTATGATAAATGAAAATCTAACATCTATGGCCTGTAGATATACACTTTTATGGGACAAATATGAATATCCGCTGATATCACTTACTTCTTCCTCAAAAATGCGCAGCATCTCTCTCATGTTCTCCATAGCGGTGACCTAGAACAGAGCAAATTCTACTTAGTAAACTAAATATTAGTGTTCAGCGATAAATTATATAAAAAACATAATTATATTGCCTAATTGTTTATCAAATGTGAGTTCTCTAAGTAATGATCTAAATTTGTAATCCTTAATGATTTTTATAAGGAGACTTAAGGGTATGTTCACATGTGACAAGAACTTTAAGGGTATATTCATATGGCAGGTTTTTATGTGGATTTTATTGTCTATTTTATGGAATTCACTTAAAATCTACCCTCCTTTGCTCTTAGTGTGCCAATTGACCCTTTTTTCTGTGTAGATTGATGGGGTTAATTCATGTGTTGCCCCAAATAAATTGTTAAAGTAATTCAGAGACAAGGATTTAATGGTGAATTTGTGCAGCAGAAAAGTCGTCAGTGTGCACACGCTTACAGGTCTGTTCACATGTGGCAGTAGTGGCGCCCAAGGCCAAAAAGTGTCGGCAGAAGTAAAATATTGTGAAATGATGTTATTGCTACAGTGGGCTTAGATTTTGTCTGATCTCAGATAACCCCTTTAACTATTTTTTGACTGGATGATTTTGCCTTTTTAGCGTTTTAATTTTTCACTTCTTACCTTTCTAGAGCTATAACTTTTTTATACATATTTCTGTTAACATAAGTGTATGTGAGCTTGTTTGTTGTGGAAAAAGTTGTATTTTCATTCTTATGGGTTTGCATCGTAAGGTTTGAGGTTCAAGGTTCTCCAATCTCCATGAAGGGGGGGCTGTTCAGGCCCCAGGAGTGCAGCACAATTGCCTACAGTCCCTAAGGGAGTAAATGTCTGCAATTGGCTTATCACCGATCACAGACATTGCCTCAGAGTGTCTGCTGTTTAAAACAGTACAAACCCAGTGTCTAAGGTGCCCGCTGTGGTCACAAGATGGGGCCATATTTAAAGACCTGACTTTCGCTATACATGTACGGCGGTGGTCCGGAAGGAGTTAAGCCCATAGAAGCCCTTATAAATAAAGTATTGATAAGACTGGAAGGTATTATAGAGAAAAATCATTTTTTTAGACCTTAATATATTCTTTTTTTGCATCTAATGGAGAAATAAAAATCAACACAAACATGACAATTACCTCGTCCTCCTCGAAGGAATCCATGCTGTTGTCCATCTATATACAAGTTTAATGAAATGTAACAAGATGTTAAAGAGTTAAATACTGTGATATGAATATGTTATATAGACCAAATAGCAATTTACGGCCACTTTCACTAAGTCAGTATTTGTTCAGTATCTATAATTGAAGAAACAAAGAATAATGGTAAGATCTTCTTCCGTGTTTTGGAGCTGCTCCTGATTTTGGCTTAAAAATACTGACACAAAATACTGAGCAAAATATGTCCATGTGAACTTTCTACTATATTCTCTGTATCAGGTCCTCATGGATTTCTGATCTATAAGGTGCATATATAAGAGCCATTTATGAGCCCCTTGTGTCCCAATAGCTCATCATACAGCACCTCCTATAGGCATTTTTAAGAATTTACCAGTAACTATAAGCTATGACATTCATTACTACATGCAATCTAATGGACAGTAGGAAGCTGCTTTTAAGGTGGCAGAGGGCCCTTTTTCTCTAAAACACTTGTGAATTAGGTTGAACCTTCAGGGTTTATTTCCAGTAGGTCATAACATAACCAGGACTAATTTTACCCCCTTGCAGGGAATAGTAAAGGTTCCTCTGGAATAACTGCTCTTGAATAGTGATGAGCGGCAGGTGCCATATTCGATTTCGACGAAATTTGCGAATATTCGATAGAATATTCGTTTTATATTCGTCGAAATCGAATATTCGTCATTATTCTTATTATCGCGATTAATATGCGATTTAAATAATCGAATTTCGATTTTAACTTAAAGGCTACTCTCCTATTGAAATCGCAATTCGATTTTTTCAAGTTATAATAATCGAATTTCGATTTTAACTTAGCACTGCTATATGCCATATTAGGCTAACTAATATGGCATATAGCAGTGCTAAGTTAAAATCGAAATTCGATTATTATAACTTGAAAAAATCAAATTGCGATTTCAACGTAATTCTCAAATCCGACAGTACATTCTAGTATATGGAGTCATTCCCATGGTGATGGGGACGCTCCATAAGCATGGAATATGGCTTCAATGGCTTGGTAGAATTAGCGAATTGACGAATATATTCGTTATATTCCACAAAACGAATATAACGAATGTATTCGTCATATTCCACAAAACGAATATAACGAATGTATTCGTCATATATCACAAAACGAAGATAACGAAGTATTCTGCATCTTCATTTTAGCTACATATTCATCAATTTCGCTAATTCTAGCAATGATATAGGAAAGTTGACTATAGAGACAGCTAAGTATAATTCGCTATGCGATTATATGACTGCTTTTTTTTATAAATAGTATAATTATAATAATTATCAGGTATTATAATTATTCTATTTATTTAAAAAAAAAGCAGTAATATAATCGCATAGCGAATTAAACTTAGCTGTCCAGTCAGTGCCCGTTGCCGCTTCTGCCGACTTCCATGCTCATGGAGCGTCCCCATCACCATGGGAACATCTCCATATACTAGAATGTACTGTCGGATTTGAGAATTACGTTGAAATCGCAATTCGATTTTTTCAAGTTATAATAATCGAATTTCGATTTTAACTTAGCACTGCTATATGCCATATTAGTTAGCCTAATATGGCATATAGCAGTGCTAAGTTAAAATCGAAATTCGATTATTATAACTTGACATAATCGAATTGCGATTCCAACTTGGACCTGGTTTACTATATGGTTGGCTTCAATGGCTTGGTAGAATTAGCGAATTGACGAATATATTCGTTATATTCCACAAAACGAATATAACGAATGTATTCGTCATATTCCACAAAACGAAGATAACGAAGTATTCGTCATATTCCACAAAACGAAGATAACGAAGTATTCTGCATCTTCGTTTTAGCTACCTATTCATCAATTTCGCTAATTCTAGCAATGATATAGGAAAGTTGACTATAGAGACAGCTAAGTATAATTCGCTATGCGATTATATTACTGCTTTTTTTTTAAATAAATAGAATAATTATAATACCTGATAATTATTATAATTATACTATTTATAAAAAAAAGCAGTCATATAATCGCATAGCGAATTATACTTAGCTGTCTCTATAGTCAACTTTCCTATATCATTGCTAGAATTAGCGAAATTGATGAATAGGTAGCTAAAATGAAGATGCAGAATACTTCGTTATCTTCGTTTTGTGGAATATGACGAATACATTCGTTATATTCGTTTTGTGGAATATGACGAATACATTCGTTATATTCGTTTTGTGGAATATAACGAATATATTCGTCAATTCGCTAATTCTACCAAGCCATTGAAGCCATATTCCATGCTTATGGAGCGTCCCCATCACCATGGGAACGACTCCATATACTAGAATGTACTGTCGGATTTGAGAATTACGTTGAAATCGCAATTCGATTTTTTCAAGTTATAATAATCGAATTTCGATTTTAACTTAGCACTGCTATATGCCATATTAGGCTAACTAATATGGCATATAGCAGTGCTAAGTTAAAATCGAAATTCGATTATTATAACTTGAAAAAATCGAATTGCGATTTCAACGTAATTCTCAAATCCGACAGTACATTCTAGTATATGGAGATGTTCCCATGGTGATGGGGACGCTCCATGAGCATGGAAGTCGGCAGAAGCGGCAACGGGCACTGACTGGAGCAGCCAGGAAGCCAGGAATCCAAAGGACAGGTAAGAACAACTTTAGGGAAGTGGGAAAGAAAAAAATATAACAATAAAAAAAAAAATAAAAAAAAAAAAGAATATTCGAAATATCGAATTTATATCACTATATTCGAAATATTCGCGAATTAGCGAAGTGCCGATATTCGCGGAAAAAATTCGATATTCGAATATTCGCGCTCAACACTACTCTTGAATCCATAAGGAATTGATACAATAATACATAGAAAATTTGTACAACGTGTATTGTACAAAAGATAACATTAATTTCCTGAAAATATAATATTCCTTTAAGAACTCTACAAACCCAATGGTAATAATTCTTTTTTGGCTTAATTTTTCAAAAACCATGTTTAAGTTGCATAATTTTGTGATCACAAACATTGCCTCGTGGTGTCTGCTGTTTCAAACAGTAGAAACCCAGCGGCTAAGGTGCCCGCTGTGCCTGCGGGGTGGCACCATATTTAAAGATCTGACTTTCGCTATACATTTAAAGGCGGAGAGTAGGAAGGGGTTCCAATAGAACCACTTTTATATAAAATATTGACAAGACTAGAAGGTTTTATATAAAAATAAGATTTTCCACACATTAATATATTAACTCTTTATTTGTATCTATAGGAGAAATTAAAGTCAACATAAACATGGCCATTACCTCGTCCTCCTCAAACGAATCCATGCTGTTGTCGCTCTCCATCTACATACAAGTTGAATGAAATGTATCAAGATATAAAAGAGTTAAATACAGTGATATGAATATGTTATATAGGACAAGTAGCAGTTTAAGGCCACGTTCACAGTCAGTATTTTCTCAGTATTTATAAGCCAAAACCAAGAATGGAAGATACAAAGAAAAAGAAGAATGGAAAGATCTTCTTCCGTGTTTTGGACCCGCTCCTGATATTAGGGTACAAATACTGACACAAAATACTGACTAAAATATGTCCATGTGAACTATCTACTATATTCTCTGTATCAGGTCCTCATGGATTTCTGCTGTAGAAGGTACAGATATAAGAGCAGATAATGAACCACTTGCACTCCAACAGCCCATCATACAGAACCCCCTATATGTATTCTTAAGAATTTACCAGAAACTATAAGCTATGACATTCATTACTACATGCAATCTAATGGACAGTAGGAAGCTGCTTTTGAGGTGGCAGAGGACCCTTTTTTTCTCTAAAGCTCTTGTGAATCAGGTTGAACCTTCAGGGTTTATTTCCAGTAGGTCATAACATAACCAGGTCTAATTTTAACCCTTAGCAGGAAATGGTAAAGGTTCCTCTTAAATAACTGCTCTTGAATCCATGAGGAATTGATGCAAAAAATACTTAGATCTCTCCAGACCTAGTGATATTAATTAAATTTTGGTTTAACGTTTTAAAAAACCATGTTAAAATTGCACAATTTTGTGTATTCGCAACATTTTGGTCTTGTTCACCCCTATATGGTGCAATAAAACCGCTATATGTGGCCTCATTCCTATAGCACCAATAAACCTATGGATGTAGCAGAGTTAGCACTCAAAATCTTAACTAAAATTTCTTAACTCATCATAATATCCTGAAACAAAAGCCAATGAAGGTGTCGGCTTAATGCAAATAGTTTAGATAATGCGTGTCATTAATCGTGTGTGCTAACGCTACTACACATATCTCATATTGTGCTCTCCTGACCTAGCAATGCTTGATAGAAGTCGCCTGTTGTAAATTCAGAAGACATTTTCTTGTCTGATCCCACATATCATGCTGAGCGGAGCTAAAATCTGTGTATTCCCCCATTTCCGTCAGCAATCTAGATCCAGCAAGTTCCCATTTACTGTGTCCTTCCATATCCTATTATTTTCTTATAACTGGCTCTAATTCCATAGAGAAGACTACAGGACAAAGAGGTTTAGTGCTATAACCCCCAACATCCTAACTGGAGGTCACTACAAGAAACCTGTCGCTTTTTATCTCCTAATTCACTGGACTTAGGTTCCATTATCTGAGATAATTATATGAAGAAGAAATATACATTACAGAGTGTAGAGGAGGAGAACGCCATATACTATGAGATCCAACCATGAATGGTCCTGCTCAGTACAGATGATGGGAGTACACTGTCCTGTGTGTAGTGTGTGATGTACAGTATATACAGCAGCACTTACGGATAGACGTCCAGCAGATTGGGGTAGAAACCTGTAAAGGTGCCTGTGGGGCTCAACAAACGCTCCTCGCTCGGTCGGGAAATCAGCAGTTTCTGCAGAATCTCCAGAAAAGGGCAGTTGATATTCAAATCAAACTGTGCATGTGCCAGTAGTGACCAATCATATGCCAGTCCCATGACCTCTGACCTCCAGCCAGCTGCACTTCATACTGTAAACTGGCAATACCTATAATGCCATCTGACATGAAGGAATCAATCAGATGAAATATCACATATAGCAGTGGCCTGTTCTCACCAGTCTGCCCAGTATGAAATGGATGCCTTCATAAATACCTTTCACCATTGATCCTTCTGTCTGTAGTAAAGTGACGCTAAGACCAGAAAGTGATATACGGTATTTATCTGCTTTATACTGGTCAGAATGGCATTTCCTCATCCCCATTATATAGACTGATTGCAATTTTTATACTGAGCATTTTGAGTTTTGACCTGGGGTTTGATGCCTAAAGTCTGCTTTTAGGGCCCATTATTTTCAACTTCTGTATCTATTCTGTGTCCTTGGGCACTTTTATTTTGGCAGTGCATTATTTGGGGTCAATGGGCAGCACTATCAGTACAATAATGTGGGCATATGTGGCAACAGCAGGCACAGTACTGGTGGGAGCTACAAGATGGCAGTGCTAAGGGGGCAGCTGGATAGAGGTTTCTTTGTGTAACCTAATTTATTGGGTCCTTATGTAAAATCTGTAACAGGCCCCATCTACAATATGCAATTTATTAATACTAATGTCTCCTTCTATGGTAGAGGGGGTTGCATATCCCTGGACAAAGATGTACAGTTAACTCTGCAGTCATCAGGAGAAATTATCATAATGGTCTGGACCAGTGATGGTGAACCTTTTAGAGACAGAGTGCCCAAACTGCAACCCAAAACCCTCTTATTTATCGCATAGTGCCAACACAGCAATTTATCCAGAATTCTATCGTGCAATATAGTATATCTTCCATGTAGTTTATCATTTAGCTATAATAGCCTGCCTACATTCAATGTACTGCCAGTGCTGTGTAAGAAGCAGTCATGTAATGTGTCTAAGTTTCATTATCCTGGTAAACTGTGTTAAAATTTAATGTATATAATGTATAATGCTATTCTAGTAATACAGATAAATGTAAATGCCTGCAGTATTCGTTTGGTCAGTAGATGGCAGCATAGGACCAATTTGCATTGAAGTTTGCCATAGAGAAAGTGTATTAATGTCGTAGTGGCTCTTTAAAACAGCAGTTAAGTGTTGAAGTGACACGCCCCTTATGATGTCAGCCTGCCTCAGTGTGAGCAGGAAGAATGAGGAAGAGGGACTGAAACTATAACGGCTGCCATCTTGACTAGATAGAAAGCAAGTTCTGTGCTGTGTAAGACGTGTGTGGGGATACTAAAGGACGTTCCTGTGCAGCCAAGCTGTGTGAACTTCAGTCTAGAGACGGATGGAGTATAAAGAGACCGTGGATTTAGTGAAGCCAAGTTAAAAAGGACTGTGTGCAGCAGCTAACCTGTGGAGCTGACATTGGGCTGAGTGGATTGCCCCAAACAGTAAAGAGACTCACTGTGCTGTCGAGGTACCGGACAGTCACTGTAAAATTCTGGATTATATCCATCTGGTTTTCCGGCCTGCTGAGGAGGACTTCTTTGTTGCGGATCCTGCGCTGGTTATAAAGGAAAAGGACGACATCGGGCCCCACCGTGCACTTCCACAAACTGTAAGAGGTCCACTTGGACCACTGGGATAAGGGGGGTGCGCACCCGCTTGAAAGTTAGGGTCAGTTAGGGATAGTTCCTGGGACTGCTATTCCTTAGTGTCCGCACCGCGAACACGGACACAGCAAAGGTGGAAATTGTTGTAGTATTTGACTTGAATTGTTCATACTGTTTTATTGTTAACCTGCTTTTATTAATTGATAGTAAATGCAATTTTCTTAATCTTGACTTCTGCGTACGCACTCTTTTCTGGTTGCGGAGTCATACCACCTGCCTTGCTCTCGGTTCACAAATTGGCGTAGTCGGCAGGATCCGCTTACCAGAATGGACGGCGACGCACCCGTTAGGAGGGATGGTGCTGGAGGAAGAATGCCAGCAGGGGCTGTAATGAGTCAGTTAGCAAAGTTTGATGGCAATAATATGTCTGTGAGTGTGTGGGCAGAGCAGATACGAATGGTACAGCGCATGTACCAGACCGCACCAGAAGTACTAGTAGAGCTAGCCATATTGACGTTACAAGGAGATGCTAAGACTACAGTGATATTGCGGCCATTTGAACAAAGACAGACATTTGAGCAAGTTGTCCAGATTCTAGAAACTATTTATGGAGAAACCGCATTGCTGGGGTCCTCTGCAGGCACGGTTCTTCCAGAGGGTACAAAAGGAGAATGAAAGTCTCCCTCAGTATGCAAATGCCCTACAAGAACTGCTCCGAGATATTCAAGGGAAGGAAAGAGGGGGCTCACCAGCCTTCTGTAACCCTGATCGGACACTCCGTGACCAGTTTGTCCTGGGGATCCGTGATGGCAGTTTGACTGTTGCTATGCAGGACTTTATACGACGGGAGACTGATGCTAAATTTCATGACGTACAGGTGGAGGCCATCTCACGTGCCAATAGTATGGTTCAGAAGCCTCAGACCGCAGTTGGAGTTACATTGTCGCAGGGGGCTAGCTCTGGCCCAGAAACAGTGGAAAAAGGGACAGTTAAAGAGATACTTACAGTAATGCAGAAATTGCAAGAGCAAATGGAACACCTACAAACCAATTGTAATGAGAATTCTATGAGAATTGCAGGCCTCCAGAAAACTAGAGATGAAGGGGTGGGCCGTTCACACCAAGAAGGTCAGAATCACCCACAACCCTACTGGAGGGATGAGGATAGGACCTACCGAAGGGGTCCCAATAATGTAGTACAACTCTCAGGAGAGAACGATGGGGCTTACCGAAGGGGCCCAAACCGATGGCCAGAGCGACGGGAAATACGCTGCTGGGATTGTGGACGCGTGGGCCACATTGCTGCTAGATGTCCAGAGCAGCGACAAGCTTATGAGAGACCGCCGTTAAACTGAAATCCCCTGCTGCAGTAGGGCGGGCAGTAGGGGAAACTGAGGAGACTATGAGAGGAGAATGCCCTGAAGAGGATCTGATCGCTGCAAGTCCCATCATACAGATGGAATTGGAAGGTATTCCGGTTACCGGGATGATTGACACGGGTTCCCAAGTAACGACCCTGAGTAGAGACTGTTACGAACGGTATTTTCAGCGACATGTGAAATATGATCCCCATACATTCATACGAGTGGTCGCAGCTAATCAGTTACCAGTACCGGTGGTGGGAGTGGCCTGGATGAATGTCAGATTATGTGGCCAAGATCTAGGTAAGAAAGGCATTGTGGTAGTACAGGAGTCACATGAAGTAAAGGTCCCTGTCATCTTGGGGATGAATGTGTTAAAAGAATTGGATCAGATTCTCTTTGAAAAGAAAGGTCACGGTTATTGGAGAGAAACCACTAGCCATCGGCCTACTCAAACGGCCTTCCAGCGGCTGGTCCGAACATGTGGCTTACAGAAAAGTTCAGATGCACAGTGTCCTCTTGCTCGAATTTCGGTCCCTCTGCATACAAAAGTTACGTTGCCACCCAGACGGGAGATGATAGTGTCCATGCCTGTAGGCACCTGTAGGAAACTAGAGGGCATAGCTGTGTTGATAGAACCACTGCCGACAGCCGGAAGAAGTGTTGATCCGCTAGTAGCCCGTTCCTTGGCAGTAGTCCGCAATGGGAGAGTACCCCTCCGATGTGTGAACACTCAGGATCAGAGTGTAGACCTAGCCCCAGGAAGGCTGCTGGCTAACCTCTATGTGACTCCGGAGGAAGTGAGGAAAGCGACCCCGATGCAGTTGAGGCCGGCTGAACGAGGTGAATGGGCCGTAACCGTGTCTATGGGGGAAGGCGAGAACCCCACCCCTAAATGGAATGGCGGTGCAATTCGAGAACAGATGAAGATAGAGACTTCTTTGTGTTCTCTGGAACAGATTCGGAAGGTAGATGAACTGTTATGGGAAAACCGCACAACCTTTGCACGTCATGCTGAAGATTTTGGATGTACGACAGGGATCTACCATGAGATTCCCACAGGAGACACCCCTCCAATCAGAGAGCGCTACCGACAAATTCCTCCACAGATGTATCAGGAGGTGAAAGAACTGTTGACCCAGATGCTGCAGAATGGGATCATTCAAGAAAGCCAAAGTCCCTGGGCAGCTCCAGTGGTACTAGTAAGGAAGAAAGATGGGTCCATTCGGTTTTGCGTAGACTATCGAAAGTTGAATACCTGCACCGTACGAGATTCCTACCCCTTACCTCGGATTGAGGAGTCCCTTTCAGCACTAGGAAGAGCCCGCTACTTCTCCTCACTAGACCTGGCTAGTGGGTATTGGCAGGTGCCAATGGCCGAGAAAGATAAGGAAAAGACAGCCTTTATCTTGCCCATGGGACTATACGAATTTAACCGGATGCCCTTTGGATTGACAAATGCACCTGGAACGTTTCAACGATTGATGGAGAAATGTCTTGGTGACTTCAACTTTGAATTCACTCTCATCTACTTGGATGACATTATAGTGTACTCTGCAACCTTTGAGGACCATCTCCGCCAGTTGGGACAAGTATTTCAACGATTGCGGGAACATGGGCTCAAACTGAAACCCAGTAAATGTCGGTTGTTCCAATCTGAAATTGATTACTTGGGTCATTGTGTATCAGGAGAAGGGGTGAGGCCGTCAAGGGACAAGATAGCGGCTGTTCAAGACTGGCCGACACCGACTACCCTGCGAGAAGTGAGGGCGTTCCTGGGAGTAGCCGGCTACTATCGACGGTTTATTAAGGACTTTGCTAGAGTAGCAGCGCCACTTAATGCTCTCCTACGAGGCACCGCCGGGGGTCCGAAGAACCGGTCCGTGAAATGGGGCCCTGAACAGGAACACGCCTTCCAGGCATTGAAGGATGCTCTTACAACGGCCCCAATCTTGGCGTATGCTGATTACCACTTGCCCTTCCAGCTATATACCGATGCAAGCCTGTATGGTCTCGGAGCGGTGCTCTCTCAGTTCCAGGATGGCCAAGAGCGTGTCATAGCGTATGCCAGCCGATCCTTGCGAGATTCTGAGAGAAACCCTGACAATTATAGTTCATTTAAGTTAGAACTGTTGGCACTGGTATGGGCCATGACTGAGAAATTCTCTGAGTATTTGACCGGAGCTGAAGTCTTAGTACTGACTGACAACAACCCATTGGCTCACCTGGAAAATGCCAAGCTCGGGGCTTTGGAGCAGAGGTGGATAGCCCGAATGTCTAAGTTCAATTACCGCATTAAGTATCGGTCCAAGACGGAGAACCAAAATGCCGATGGACTTTCTAGGGTAACTACCCAGGCCCCCAGCGGAGACGTGGATCATGAGTTGGAGCATGTGGAGATGCCTGACTTCAGCAGATTTTCACAAGCCTTGGTCACTGCTATGCAGTGTGCAGTGGAAGGGACCGAAACGGCTCCTTTCTTTGGCCCCTCACTACAGGAATGGGTGCAAATACAGCAGGCCCATGAGGGGCTGGCGAAAATGATCAAGTGTGTTGAGAAAGGCAAGAAGCCCTGTAAAGAGGAAAGAGAACGACTGACCCGTGAAATGCTATTAGTCCTGAGTCAGTGGGAAAAGTTAGAGATGAAAAATGGAGTGCTATGCCGAAAGGTATATCTGCCTTCTGAAATCGACATTTGTTACCAAATCGTAGTGCCTAGTGAACTGGCTCAATCATTGGCTCTTGAGGCTCATAATAAGAATGGACATTTTGGTCATGAGAAGACCTTTCGTTGGCTACAGCGACTGATTTACTGTCCAGCTCTCCGTCAAATGGTCGAAGAAGTATGTCATAGATGTCGAACTTGTGAGATCCATAAGGCAATAGAACAAAGAGCTCCCCTGCAAACCATAGTGACCCAGGAACCTTTAGAGATCGTCATGATAGACTACCTAATGGTGGGCCCATCCAACAGTGGGCACCAGTACTGCCTCGTAATGGTGGACCACTTCACCAAATTTGCGGTGGTGACCGCCACCAAGGACCAGACCGCTGAGTCAGCAGCTCGAGCCCTATGCCAAGATTTCATCCGAGTGTACGGGTGTCCACAACGCATCCACTCTGACCAAGGGGCTTGCTTTGAGGGACATGTAATGAAAGAAGTTCAACGTATCTACGGGATAAAGAAGTCGCACACGACTCCATACCATCCCCAAGGAAACGGAGCCTGCGAACGATTTAATAGAACTCTGCTACAGATGGTGCGGACTTTGGAGGAGGACAAGAAGTTACAGTGGCCTCAGTTCTTGTCTGAGATGGTGTGGGCCTATAACAATCAGGTCCATTCTACAACGGGGTATTCTCCTTATACTCTCCTCTTTGGACGGTCTGGGCGAAGTGTCGGAGAGTTACAGTTAAATGATGTGGATGGGTTCCCTCCAAGAGATCCAGCCTCCTGGGTGCGAGCACACCGGCAGAGACTTGAGACAGTTCATCGATTGGTGCGACAGCGTCTGCAAGAAAATTCTCATCCTGATAAGACCCCGGTGCAAAGGGCACCATTGCAGCCAGGTGACCTGGTGCTGGTACGTGTCAAGAAGCCTCAAGGAAAATTGGAAAGCAGGTGGGAGGCTGTGCCATATCGTGTAGTTGCCCGCAAGTATGCAAATGGGCCTGTGTACGAAGTTCAGAAGGAAGGAACTGATTGTGTCCGAGTACTTCACAGAAATATGTTGCGCCTGTGTCAATCTGAAGAAGCAAATTGTGATGGAACTGATAATGTCAACGAGCTCCCACAGTCCGAGACTGGTGGTGTGGAATGGGCTTACGATGATGAGGATGATTGTTGGCCAATCCCCGCTCCTGAGGATGTTCCACCTGTGACTAGTGTGCCCCCAGCCTGTGCCCCCTCTGGTGCGGAGTCTGCTGGTCCTTCTCAGCCTATGGCTACAGTACCCCAGAGTATACCAGTGGTTCTCAGACGCACCACTAGACCAAATGCTGGCATTCCCCCTGTTCGGTATGCGCAGGACGAGTTTATTTGGCCTGCCATACAACGGTACATTACCACTCTACATATAAGAGTACAGCCCTCTGGATATTCAGTCATTGGCAGGGACTGCCAATCTTAAAGTGGGGGGGAATATGTAAGAAGCAGTCATGTAATGTGTCTAAGTTTCATTATCCTGGTAAACTGTGTTAAAATTTAATGTATATAATGTATAATGCTATTCTAGTAATACAGATAAATGTAAATGCCTGCAGTATTCGTTTGGTCAGTAGATGGCAGCATAGGACCAATTTGCATTGAAGTTTGCCATAGAGAAAGTGTATTAATGTCGTAGTGGCTCTTTAAAACAGCAGTTAAGTGTTGAAGTGACACGCCCCTTATGATGTCAGCCTGCCTCAGTGTGAGCAGGAAGAATGAGGAAGAGGGACTGAAACTATAACGGCTGCCATCTTGACTAGATAGAAAGCAAGTTCTGTGCTGTGTAAGACGTGTGTGGAGATACTAAAGGACGTTCCTGTGCAGCCAAGCTGTGTGAACTTCAGTCTAGAGACGGATGGAGTATAAAGAGACCGTGGATTTAGTGAAGCCAAGTTAAAAAGGACTGTGTGCAGCAGCTAACCTGTGGAGCTGACATTGGGCTGAGTGGATTGCCCCAAACAGTAAAGAGACTCACAGTGCTGTCGAGGTACCGGACAGTCACTGTAAAATTCTGGATTATATCCATCTGGTTTTCCGGCCTGCTGAGGAGGACTTCTTTGTTGCGGATCCTGCGCTGGTTATAAAGGAAAAGGACGACATCGGGCCCCACCGTGCACTTCCACAAACTGTAAGAGGTCCACTTGGACCACTGGGATAAGGGGGGTGCGCACCCGCTTGAAAGTTAGGGTCAGTTAGGGATAGTTCCTGGGACTGCTATTCCTTAGTGTCCGCACCGCGAACACGGACACAGCAAAGGTGGAAATTGTTGTAGTATTTGACTTGAATTGTTCATACTGTTTTATTGTTAACCTGCTTTTATTAATTGATAGTAAATGCAATTTTCTTAATCTTGACTTCTGCGTACGCACTCTTTTCTGGTTGCGGAGTCATACCACCTGCCTTGCTCTCGGTTCACAGCTGTTTATAGCATGCTCTGCACTGATGAATGTCAGGTAAAGTCTAAGGCATATTGGTACACCATAGACTTTTTCCAGGGTGCGGGTGCCCACAGAGAGGGCTCTGAGTGCCGCCTCTGGCACCCGTGCCATAGGTTCGCCACCAATGGTCTAGACCTAATGGAGAAGAAAAGGAAAGTGAATAACTCAAATCAGTGGAGAGGTCACCTGTGAGAATATTGTATAGAGTGTAATCACTATGTATATATTTATTGTAGGAAGGCGCAAGGGGCCGTCATTGATGGAAGGTATGTGTCATCCAAATTCCTGGCCTCAGTGAGGTAAGAGACGGTAGTTTTAAGTGTCAGCGTTAGTATGGCAGTAAAATCATTCAGCCGGCATCCCGTAACAATGCAGGGGGGGTCATTTGACCCCCCGTATCGGCGATCGCAGAGAACCGCAGGTCAATTCAGACCTGTGGTTTTCTGCGTTTCCGGTCCATTCTGGTGTCCTGTGACCCGATGAACGGGAAAAAGACTGCGATCGGTGACGTGATTACACACCACCAATCGCAGTACGAAGATTTGGAGAGGCGTTGCTGGCCCTGGTGCTGAACACTGCTGTCCAGAGTGCTGATTGGTGCAGGGGAGAGAGGCGCGAAATTAAAACTTCCTGCGCTCCTCTCTCCCCTCCTCTTCCTGTCCAGCACCCTCACCGTGCAGCATTGTCCAGCACCAGCTCCTGCGTCCCCCTAAAATCGGCATCCATCACCCTCCTGCACCCATCGCCATCCAGGCAGGTTAGGGGCAGTGAGGGAGAGGCACCGTTAGGCAGGGAAAGAAGGGAAAAGTTCGTTAGGAAAAAAAATGAAAAAAATTACTTTTATCTAAATCTTTTATTGTTCCATCTCTCAGACCCCCCTGCCACTTGCCCCCACCACCACCAGACCCCACCACCAGCCCCCTTACTTTTTTTCTGCGTGCGCTGACTGGCCGGCACTTTTTAGCGTCCGTCCACTGTTAGCGCATCGCCCGCCCCACCGTCCCACCGCTGATCAGCGTTGTACCGCTGATCAGCAAGTTTGAACTTTTTTTGTTGCCTTTTTATAGTGCGCGAACACCCATTGCCCCCACACACACGCACATATAATAAAGTTTTCGACACACGCACATATACACGCACACACACACCCATGGCCCGCCGGGTGTTCTCAGTTGAGGAGGCATACGCCTAGATTGCCTCCGACTCTGAGAGCCCCAGTGAGGATGAGGATGACCCCACATTCCTTTTGACATCCGCATCCTCCTCATCATCATCGAATGACGATGAGCCACCAGGCGGAGACGCCGCCAGGCGGAGCCAGGGGCCCCACATGCTAGGGATCCTGTGGCCCACCCTAGTACGAGCCGCCCTGGGGTTCGTACTGGGTTCCCGGCCCACCAAATAAGCCCACTGGAGCCCCATGCCGATGAACTTAGTTGGTGTCCCCCAGTGGACTTTGAGCCTGAGATTCCGGATTTTGCTGGCAATCCTGGAATCCAGATTCCCACAGTGGGGTTTACTGAAATTTACTATTTTAGGTTTTTTTTCAGTAACCCACTGGTGAATCTGATGGTGGAGCAGACGAATCTGTATGCCCAACAGTTCGTCGCTCAAAAACCAGGCTCATTTTTGGCTAGACCTGGTGGCTGGACGCCGGTCAGTGCAGCCGAGATGAGGACATTTTGGGGCCTCGTGCTGCATATGGGTCTAGTCCAAAAACCTAGTGTCAGGCAATACTGGAGTGGGGACGTCCTATACCAGATTTTGATGGACTGTTTTTTTTTTACACCATGTCCTATTAGAAGCCCCCCCTGATGTAGCCTAGACTAGAAACTCCAAAAAAGTGACCCCATCTAAGAAACTACACCCCTCAAGGTATTCAAAAGTTACTTTACAAACTATGTTAACCCTTTAGGCATTCCACAAAACTAAATAGCGAATGTAGAAACAATTTTAGAATTAAAATTTTTTGTTACATTGCCTCAAAAAAGAGTAATATAGAGCAACCAAAAATCATATTTACCCCTAAAATAGTCCCAAAACAACAACCACCGAATCCTGTAGTTTCCTAGATGGGGTCACTTTTATGGAGTTTCTACTCTAGGGGTGCATCAGGGGGCTTGAAACGGTACATGGTGTAAATAAACCAGTCCAACAAAATCTGCATTCCAAAAACCATATGACGTTCCCCTGCTTCTATGTCCTGCCGTTTAGCCAAATAGTAGTTTACAACCACATATGGGGTGTTTCTGCAAACTACAGGATCAGGGCAACCCATTTGGAGTTTTGTTTGGCTGTTAACCCATTTTTTCCAGTAATAAAGTAAGGTTTAAAATGGAAAATTTTCCAAGAAATAGAAATTTCGAAATTGTTTCTCCATCTGCCATTAACCCTAAAGGGTTAACAAAGTTTGTAAACCCAGTTTTGAATACCTTGAGGGGTGTACTTTATTAGATGGAGTCACTTTTTTGAAATTTCTATTCTAGGGGTGCAACAGGGGGCTTCAAAAGGGACATGGTATAAACAAAACCAGTCCTGCAAAACCCATATGGTGTTCCCCTCTTTCTATGTGCTCCCGTTTGGCCAAACAGTAGTTTACGACCACATATAGGGTGTTTTTGCAAACTACAGAATCAGGGCAACCCATATTGAGGTTTTTTTGGCAGTTAACCCTTGTTTTACTCCTGGAAAAAATTGATTATATTGGAAAATAAAATAAAAAAATAGAAATGTCGAAATTGTTTCTCCATTTGCCATTAACTCTTGTGGAACACCTAAAGGGTTAACAAAGTTTGTAAACCCAGTTTTGAATACCTTGAGGGGTGTACTTTCTTAGATGGAATCACTGTTTTTGAAATTTCTATTCTAGGCGTGCAACAGGGGGCTTTAAATGGGACATGGTATAAACAAAACCAGTCCTGCAAAATCTGCCTTCCAAAACCCATATGGTGTTCCCCTCGTTCTATGTCCTCCCGTTCGGCCAAACAGTAGTTTACTAACACATATGGGGTGTTTCTGCAAACTACAGAATCAGGGCAACCCATTTTGAGTTTTGTTTGGCAGTTAACCCTTGTTTTATTCCTGGAAAAAAATTATTATATTGGACATTTTTCCAAAAAATAGAAATTTCGAAATTGTTTCTCAATCTGCCATTAACTCTTGTGGAAGACCTAAAGGGTTAATAAAATTTGAAAAAACTGTTTTGAATACCTTGAGGGGTGTAGTTTCTAGAATGGGGTCATTTTTAGGAGGTTTCTATTATCTAAGCCTCACAATATGACTTCAAACCTGAACTGGTGCATAATAAGTGGGATTTTGAAGATTTCAGAAAAATTTCAAAATTTGCTTCTAAACTTCTAAGCCTTGTAACATCCCCAAAAAATAAAATATCATTCCCAAAATGCTACAAACATGAAGTAGACATATGGGGAATGTAAAGTCATCACAATTTTTGGGGGTATTACTATGTATTACAGAAGTAGAGAAACTGAAACTTTGAAATTTGCTAATTTTTCATAATTTTAGATAAATATTTTTGCATATGCAAAAAAATTTACTTTTTTGACCCAATTTTAGCAGTGTCATGAACTACAATATGTAAATAAAAAAACAATCTCAGAACGGCCTGGGTAAGTCAAAGCATTTTAAAGTTATGAGCACTTAAAGTGACACTGGTCAGATTTGCCAAAAATGGCCAAGTCCTTAAGGTGAAATAGGGCTGAGTCCTTAAGGAGTTAAGTTAAAGACTTTGTGATTGCCAATATACTTCGTCCGCTAGCCTGTCTACCAGAGCAAAACCCCACAATTGGTGTCTGAGGTGGGCAAACGCAGTGAGGCAGGCCTGAAGGCCGTAAAGTTATAAATGGTCTGAAAGTAACCCTATGGGTCCATTCACACATCCGTAAGTGTATTGCGGAACCACAAAACACGGACACCTGCAATGTGCAATTCGCAATTTGCAGACTGCACATCACAGACACTATAATAGAAAATGCCTTTTCTGGGCCGCAATTGCGGACAAGAATAGGACATGTTCTATTTTTTTCAGGAACGGAGTTGCGGATCCCAAAAAACAGATCCCGAAAAAACAGATGTGGATCCCGAAAATGCAGATGCGGATCCCGAAAATGCAGACCCAAATCACTAACTCTGAGTCATTTTCTTCAATCTCCAACACTTAATTTGACAAGCTCATCTGAATGTCTGAATGTCACCAAGACAACCCTGGAGAATATGCGATGTAACGCTGATCATACTTTTTCCACTTTGCAGATGGAGGCTACAGAATTGGCCTCAGAACTTGGAGTGGAACTAAAATGGCCACGTCTTGTAGAAAGACAAGTGCACAGATCAAATTACAATGCAGGATCAACTGAAGAATTCTACAGGAAATCTTTGTATATTCCTTTGCTGGATAACATTAATAACGATTTAAAAGCTCGTTTGCCAGAAAACTCGATGCAGTGTTTCCAGATTCAAATATTGATGCCACCCGTACTTGTAAAAAACAAAATGGAAACCATGGATCCTGTTGCGGTCCACTCTTTATCAAACCGTTTCCACCCTCTTCTAGCTGATGGTAGCCAGAGGATAGTGGAGACATTACTTCAGGGAGAAGTTTGTCTCTGGCTCACAAGGTGGAAAAGCGAGTTATCCCAAAACAACAAAATTCCACAAACAGTCCTTGAAGTTTTAGATGTGTGTGACCAGGACCTCTTTCCAACCATCAGACGTTTACTTCTGATCTTAGCAAATCTACCTGTAAGTGTGGCCTCTGCAGAGAGATCATTCTCAACCCTCCGTCGTGTTAAAACGTGGCTCCGGTCACGAATGTCAGAGGAAAGATTAAATGGTTTGAGTTTGCTTTACATTCACAGAGATGTTCCTGTGAATACTGACCGAATAATTGAGCTGTTTGCAAAGCAATGAAACGAAGACTTGAGCTAATTCTGTAAATTCTTCATGTTGTTTAATGTACAAATGTAATGTGTTTGGAAAGTGACTCTGTTATCAGCATATTTCTACCTTTTTACACATAATTGTGTATTGTTTGTTATTATTTTGTCTGGGAATATTCTGTTCTATAATCAGTGTACAAACTCCTGATGAAAATGTCTCCAACACTGTTAAATAATAAAGTTATATGTGGTTAAAAGTCACCTATTTGTGATTTTTAAAATCCGAAATTTGGAAAGGTTAGAGCTGTATGATAGGCTAAATAAAATAGTCTGTTCTATAAGCACCACATTATTTTCTGTCCGCCGCCACAAAACAATCAGTAAGATTCCCTCCCGAGACCAGGCTCTGGATCCGCCACTGAGTACAGCTGTATTGTTGGTCAAAACACGACCACTGGATAACAGTGGCAGCTCTGGCCTGTTTCTGCGGCTGCTACACCCCCCCCCCCCCTTCACCACCATTCTGCTGCTACTTGTGCCAGCTACAGCAACATTATTGCCACTGCCCATTCCATTCGATGGACCAGTCGGTTGGCCAAAGTGTACTCTCCTATGTAGCATTCTTTTTTAAAGAGTTTTCTGTAACACTGTTCCTAGCACATAAGTGTTGTCACATCTCTCCCTATGCTCAGCTCACAGTGAAATGGAGAAGACCATTCTGGATGAGACTTTTGTAGAGCTCTAACATTACAGGGGATGGCTCTCTCCGGATTGGCTGGCTGCATGGCATTAGGGTCCATTCACACGTCCGTATGTGTTTTGCGGATCCGCAAAACACGGACCCCGGCAGTGTGTGTAACGCATTTTGCGGAACAGCACATTGCCGGCACTCTCATAGAAAATGCCTTTTCCAAGAATAGGACATGTGCTATTTTTTTGCAGAACAGAAGTGCGGAACCGCAAATGCGGATGCGGACAGCACATTCCGGCCCAATTGAAAATGAATGGGTCCGCATCTGTTTTCGCACATTTTGCGCATGTGTGAATGGACCCTAAGGCCTCTTTCACACAGGCGTTATGTTTTTGGCCCGTATAAGATGCGGGTGCGTTGCGGGAAAATGCACGATTTTTCCGCGCGAGTGCAGAACATTGTAATGTGTTTTGCATGCGCGTGAGAAAAATCGCCATGTTTGGTACCCAAACCTGAACTTCTTCACAGAAGTTCGGGTTTGGGTTAGGTGTTCTGTAGATTGTATTATTTTCCCTTATAACATGGTTATAAGGGAACATAATAGCATTCTTAATACAGAATGCATAGTACAATAGGGCTGGAGGGGTTAAAAAAAATGAAAATAATAATTTAACTCACCTTAATCCACTTGTTCGCGCAGCCCCTCTTCTCTTCTGTCTTCATCTTTGCTATTCACAGGAAAAGGACCTTTGATGACGTCACTGTGCCCATCACATGGTCCATAACATGATCTTTTACCATGGTGATGGATCATGTGACGGACCATGTGATGAGCGCAGTGACGTCACCACAGGTCCTTTTCCTGTGCACAGCAAAGATGAAGACAGAAGAGAAGCCGGGCTGCGCAAACAAGTGGATTAAGGTGAGTTAAATTGTTATTATTATTCTATTGTACTATGCATTCTGTATTAAAGACGACCTTTCACTAGAATAAAAAATCGAAACTAACTATACAGACATGGAGAGTGGCACCCAGGGATCTCCCTGCACTTACTGTTATACCTGGGCGCCGCTCCATTCTCCTGGTATAAGTATCTTCATATGTTAGGCTCCACCCAGGCGTCTCCTTCTAACAGGCTGTAGTGTTGGCCAATCGCAGCGCTCAGCTCATAGCCTGAGAGGCTTTTTTTTCTCTCAGGCTATGAGCTGAGCGCTGCGATTGGCCAGTGCTACAGCATGGGAGAATGAGACGCCGGCAGGTTCCACTGGGTGGAGCATAACATATGAAGACACCGGAGGCTATACCGGGAGAACGGAGCGGCGCCCAGGTATAACAGTAAGTGCAAGGAGATCCCTGGGCGCAGTTCTCCATGTCTGTATAGTTAGTTTAGATTTTTTATTCTAGTGAAAGGTCCTCTTTAAGAATGCTATTTTTTTCCCTTATAACCATGTTATAAGGAAAAATAATAAAGATTGGGTCCCCATCTCCTAGCAACCGTGCGTAGAAATCGCACCGCATCCGCACCTGCTTGCGGATGCTTGCGATTTTCACGCAGCCCCATTCACTTTTATGGGGCCTGCGTTGCCTGCGTTCACTTCTATGGGGCTGCGACTTTCACGCAACGCACAAGTGATGCGTGAAAATCACCGTTCATGTGCACAGCCCCATAATTCATAACTGTTTTTGTAGCTGTGTGAATCCTATTTTCACTTTTACTTTTGTGCTGGTCATATAATAAAATAGAATAAACTGAAGTGGTATATTGAATATACGCCTATAAATACAATTGAGCAAATAACGTGAGGATAGGCGCTAAAACAAAATAATAATATCTTTATTAATTGTCTGATTAAGAAATAGGGGGTATCAACCGTCAGTGTAGTGTGCAATACTGACTATAACAATTGTGAAAACACTGATATATGCCAAACAGCGCCACCATCTGGAATACCAGAGTAGTCTCACAAGCTACTAACACATAAGGGGCTCATTGCACCACAGGGTTCAGGATGTGTGACCCAGGGTGAAAGATATCGAGGGGATGTATTGGTATGGAAATTTCACCAAACACCACTCCAAAACAGTGAGAGCCAGCGCGCAGACTCTCACTGCACTAATAATCACAGGTGCTGGACTATGGCAGAGCAATAGCAATCACTCCAGGTGGATTAAAGGAGCAATGGTTGCCCTGACATGTCCCTTATTGGCAACAGCTCAACGCGTTTCCATGCATTGGGGATGCATTTCATCAGGAGCTATGTGCACCAGGTTAATGATAGAGCCCAGAGCCTCAGTGTTGTTTCACTGACCGAGGTAATGGACGAACAAACAGTGATAGAGATCCCTGCCTAGCGCCGTTTTCCTCTAGTGTGAGGTACGGAGCTTTTACAAACAGTCACTATCCGGCCTGAGCTAGCAACCTCTAGGCTGAGGTGCTGCGTGCTAGTGTGCATATGATTCGGCACTGTGATGGCCGCAAAGCGGCCCACAGAACACCGAGCTTTACAGGGTGAAACCCCGCCCTGTTAGACACGCCTCCGTCAATCAGCCAATCCGGCCAGGAGGCACGGCACCAGGCGAACCAAAGGCTGGAGGAGGGAGGAACACAGTGAGTCTCAGGGAAAGCGCAGCAAGCGCCACATAAACAAAACAAGGAATTACCAAGGCGGCTTTATATACATTTACCGCAGCATGGACACCTTTATTATAGATATACAGTGAAGGAGGGTCACTCCAGGAGATGTATATAAACGGACAGACACATAGATTCATGTGTATATCCATTTGTATCAGTAATCACACACATGAATCAACTTCTCATAGTGCATTGTACAGTATCACAAAGAAATCAGCCTGGTCACTAAATAAACGGGACGTATGAGATCGCATCATTAAGGCCAGATGGTTTGATGGTATTCAGAGAAAAAATCCATCTCGCCTCTTTTTGTAACAATATGCGATCATAATCACCGCCCCTTGGTGACGGCTTCACAGAGTCGATCACTTGAAATTTGACCAATGATGTATCCCCCCTGTGAAGGTCAAGAACATGACGAGCAATTGGCGTATCTTTGAGATTGGTGATATCCAAAATATGCTCCCCAATCCGTCTTCTTAGCTCTCTGATGGTTTTACCCACATATTTGATGCTGCATACACATGTCATTAAATACACAACACCAACTGACTTGCAATTGTGGAAAGACTTAATGAAGAACGTTTTGTCCGCAGTGCTGTTAGTGAAGCTTTTGGATTTTTTTATGAACCCACAAAATTTACAGGATCCACAAGGAAACGTACCTGTAAGTAGGTTTCGTAGCCATGATTGCGGACGGGGGCTGGTGTACAGACTATGCGTCAACATATCACGTAAATTATTGTTGCGGCGATAAGTGACTGAAGGGTTGGCTGAAATCATCCCACCAATATCTGGATCGGATTTCAAAATGTCCCAGTGCTCATTAAGGACATGACGCACCTTGTCATGGGCACTGTCAAAAGTCCCAATAATCCTCACGATGTTCTCACTAGTGTCCCTCTGATGTTTTCTCTGAATACCATCAAACCATCTGGCCTTAATGATGCGATCTCATACGTCCCGTTTATTTAGTGACCAGGCTGATTTCTTTGTGATACTGTACAATGCACTATGAGAAGTTGATTCATGTGTGTGATTACTGATACAAATGGATATACACATGAATCTATGTGTCTGTCCGTTTTTATATACATCTCCTGGATTGACCCTCCTTCACTGTATATCTATAATAAAGGTGTCCATGCTGCGGTAAATGTATATAAAGCCGCCTTGGTAATTCCTTGTTTTGTTTATGTGGCGCTTGCTGCGCTTTCCCTGAGACTCACTGTGTTCCTCCCTCCTCCAGCCTTTGGTTCGCCCTGTGCCGTGCCTCCTGGCCGGATTGGCTGATTGACGGAGGCGTGTCTAACAGGGCGGGGTTTCACCCTGTAAAGCTCGGTGTTCTGTGGGCCGCTTTGCGGCCATCACAGTGCCGAATCATATGCACACTAGCACGCAGCACCTCAGCCTAGAGGTTGCTAGCTCAGGCAGGATAGTGACTGTTTGTAAAGCTCCGTACCTCACACTAGAGGAAAACGGTGCTAGGCAGGGATCTCTATCACTGTTTGTTCGTCCATTACCTCGGTCAGTGAAACAACACTGAGGCTCTGGGCTCTATCATTAACCTGGTGCACATAGCTCCTGATGAAATGCATCCCCAATGCATGGAAACGCGTTGAGCTGTTGCCAATAAGGGACATGTCAGGGCAACCATTGCTCCTTTAATCCACCTGGAGTGATTGCTATTACTCTGCCATAGTCCAGCACCTGTGATTATTAGTGCAGTGAGAGTCTGCGCGCTGGCTCTCACTGTTTTGGAGTGGTGTTTGGTGAAATTTCCATACCAATACATCCCCTCAATATCTTTCACCCTGGGTCACACATCCTGAACCCTGTGGTGCAATGAGCCCCTTATGTGTTAGTAGCTTGTGAGACTACTCTGGTATTCCAGATGGTGGCGCTGTTTGGCATATATCAGTGTTTTCACAATTGTTATAGTCAGTATTGCACACTACACTGACGGTTGATACCCCCTATTTCTTAATCAGACAATTAATAAAGATATTATTATTTTGTTTTAGCGCCTATCCTCACGTTATCTGGTCATATAATAACCCTAATTACTAAATTACTAAAAGGTCATAAACACTTATTTAAGTCATATTGTTATCAGTTAGCAAGATAAGGAACGAACTATAATAAGTGTTTATAAGGTCAGAGATCAGCTATAAGGAGCTTTCATCTGAGCTGTCTGACGGAACAGGGAGAAAATTCAGATCCTGCTACTAGAGCATCTCAGCCACGTACAGAGAAAAAGGGTCAAATTGTAAATAAAGACCAATTGAATGAAATGATTTTTTTTACCTTAAAATGAGTACAAAGAAATAAGTTAAATAAATTGTTAAATAAATTGTAAATATAAATTTTAAATGACTGTATTATGATCTGACAGAAGTTCATAGACAGTGATCAAAAAGTTATATATACCCCAAAAGTGTGCCAGAATATGGCAATGCAAAAATATCTTTAGAATTTTTTCTTTTTAAAAAAGTAGTGAAGCATAATGTGCCTAAGTTAGGTAAAAGCCGGCGCCTCTACATAACTCAGGTGCATCAGCGCAAGGGGTATTAAGACCAGCATCTAAAACGCCAGCCTTAATAAATGACACAATATATATTTGGTATCCCCGTAATCATACTAAGATAAAGGGTGGTATATTCTTTTAGTGCACAATGAACACCATAAATATAAAACTCCCCCCAAAAATTGATTAAAAAAAATTAAAAGCATATTTTAATGCCATTTATCTACATGAAATAGGCTGATTTACCTCCAAAGTCAGTGCCACTATTCCCCTCAATATTGATGCTGGCTATGATAAAAAGGCATCAGAATACATTGAAATTTGCTGCATGGGAAAAAGATAAGCTAACAGAGGCAGTGTGATGCTTAGGGCAGTGTTCTGTCAAGAACCCCTGGATCCTGACAAGCTGTGGCGTCTAATACTTACCTAAATGTTGCAGAACAAGTACACCCATCATGGCAACAGAATTCTCTAATGGCAGTGGCCACTTTCTGCAGGATAATGAGCCCTGCAGTACTGTAATACACCTTCAGGGGTCTTTTTGAGCCCCTATTGTCATGCAAAAAAAGATACATTTAAAGCATATATTTTTTAAAGTGGATTCCCATATGTTTCACAGATACCTCCAGTAGACATCATCCATTGGCCATCTATCCTCATAGGTTTTTATCATAAAAACCTCCCATCTCCTCTGATGAAGTTTACTACAACTACTGGGCTTTTGGTTATGTCTCTTCCTTTAGGAATTTCCATTATTATTGCATTATGTGGATTTGTGGCTAATCCTGTGGCAGAAGGAATCTTATTACAGCTGTATGTGTAAAATAAGAGACCACACTACTAAATCATTTATTATCCAAGTGTTCAAATGATTTCATAAAAGAAGACACGGACACGATGAATAGAATCTAATCGTTTTTATTCCTATCAATTAATAATTTTGTACTAATTTACCCATCCAGGACAATTTAAGATTTACTGCATAATAAGGTGTGAACCAGACGAAGGCGAAACATAACCCCCTGTGGGGGGAAAAAATTCCTTCCTGACCCCAAGAATTGGCGATCGGCTAATCCCTGGTTCACTGCAGTGATGACCCTGGATGGGGGCCCTGACACACATATATATCTATAACGGTCTATAATATAATCTATCTTCTATATATAATCTATCTTATCTAATATCTATATTATTATCCATATAGAAGTTATAAAGCAGATAATATAAGAAATATAAGTTGTTATTATTCTGCTTTATAACTATTTTATATATTCAAATTTATATCTAAAAAAAATATGTACCTTACTATTTCTTATATGTTATATATTTATCTTATAAGTAGCCTATATCTTATTTCAGCCTTGATGTTATTAATTTGCTTTATAACCAGTGATGGTTAGTTCGCAGTGTTCGCCAGCAAACACATACAGGCTGCCATCTTAAGTAAGGTAGACTCACCCGTCCAGCGATGCACAGGTAAGTCCTTACCTGTGCCGCGAGCCGGTCTGAAATCAAATGCGGTCAGCAGGAGCAGGCAGTTCCGAGAACAGCCCGATGAAGGCCCCTGACGACTGTTCTCGGAACTGCCTGCTCCCGGTGACCGCATTTGATTTCATACCGGCTCGCGGCACAGGTAAGGGCTTACCTGTGCATCGCCGGACGGGTGAGTCTACCTTACTAAAGATGGCAGCCCACATGTATTCGCTGGCGAACACTGCAACTTACCATCACTGTTTATAACTATTTTCTATATTCCATTTTATATCTAAAATATATGTACCTTACAATTTCTTATATGTTATATATTTACCTTAAAAGTAACTTATATCTTATTTCAGCCTTGTATCTAATATATACTAAATATGCATATATCTTCCTATACTCTTTTCTATGACTATATACTATGTACTACAAATATAATACTACTAGAACTACTAAATAATGTTTTATTTTTTTTATATATTTTTTTATTTTTAGGTTATATAAATTTTTCATTTAGCATATTATATCTAATACTGAATATTCTAGGCCTAGCTTGCATCTGCTTATGTTATATGACATTATCCTTAGGCCTCATGCACATGACCGTATCCACTTGGCGGTCCGCAAATCTGCAAAATATGGATGCAGTGCGTCTGCTGTCTGCAATTTTTTTTTTGCGGACCCATTGAAGTCTATGGTGGGAATTTTACGAATATATGCTATCTTTTTTGTGTACAGGCATACGGATGCAGAAAGGACATGGATGATCTCTGTGTTTTCAACATCTGTATGTCCGTTCTCAAAAAAAATATAACATGTCCCACACTTGACCACAAAACACGGACCACGGACTCATTAGCGTTACACAAAAAATGTGAAAGCAACATGGACGGTATTTTTATTTTGTGAATCTGCTATTTGTTGATGGTAAAACAGATACAGTCATGTGCATGAGGTCTAATCCCAATCTTAGAGTCTCTGATATCTATCATAAAAGTATTCTTTTTTATATCTATTTTTCTTATATCTATTTATGCTTTTTGAATACTAATGAACTATCCTGAGGATAGGTCATCAATAATAGATCGGTGGGGAGCGACTGCCGACACCCCTGCCAATCAGTTGTTTAAAAGGAAAGCAGCGCTCGCACGGTCGCCGGAAGTCACCCCCTACTGATCTGATACTGATAACTTATCCTGAGGATAGGTCATCAATACTTAAAAAAGGACAACCCCTTTACTTATCTTACATCTATATCATTTATTTACCTTATTTCTATCTTATAATTTTAAAATATCGTCTATCTTTTTATTCTTATCTTATCTGAATAAACACATTGGGGGTCATTTATCATTTGAGATCGTTTTCATGTCACTTTAAAGTCTGGTTAACATTGCATGGTTGCACCAAATTTATGAAATGGTGCATAGTTTTCATGTATTTGGTGTAAGTGCAACACAACCAGGGGGCTGCCTAACGTAGGAAGCATCTTCTTGGCGACCTTTTTGTGACATTTCAAGTGTTTCAGACAGTAAATGTGCCATAATCAAGGTCACTTTTCTGCCTTAAAGTAGATCATGTTGAAAAGTAGCGTGTCTCCAAAATGTAACAGAAATGTCACAAAAAAGTCCCAACTGGCATGTTGTGCGACATTTTTAGACCAAAAACCTGACGTATCTGGTTTGATAAATAACCCCCACTGTTCACTATTGAAAAATAGATTTGCCTGAATTAACTTTTAGAACTGCAATTTATTAAAAAATAAATTACATCTAGAGCTCTGGTGACCACTAGCAATTCCCCCTGAATCAGGCAGTAGATAGGAGAGACAGAGGTCGATGTTACTATTCCTACTTCTAGATTATGGTAACCTCCCTCCAACAGGAGCGCCAGAGAGGGACCTGTTTAACTGTTTAACCCTCGCCATAAATGATGATTATGAGCATTCTTCAGTGACTTGTTTGCACCTAAGCCAGGATCTAAGTGCCATAAATAACATATCTGTGGATTTGATGATGCAGAAATGCATGAGACGGTCTGTGTCACAACCAGCCGGACAAGATTTGTTAAAGATTTTGTTTCATTCGAATAGCTATTGAGGGTCCAATTATCTAGCGGTAGGGCCAGTAACAGTGCTCTGTCCACCTCTCTGCCGTCTTCTGCCTCTCCTATCTACTGTCTGATTCAGGGAGAATGTGATTAGTTGAGCACTTATTTTTTTTTTATAAGCTTTTTATAGAGAAGGGTTTGAAGGGAGTCTGGCACCACATTTGAGCATATTAGACTGATCAAATAGCGTTATATGTGCCACCGAGAACTTAAAAATTGTACCTTTGTTGTATCTAATAGAGTTTTCTTTCAGCCAAAAATGAACTTTTAAGATTCTGTAAATGCGCCCTCTCAAGTGCCCAGGGCGGCGTCTCAATCGTCCGAGCCCCAGGCAGCACCTCCTCAACGGCTCATAACCCCGCCCTCCGTGTCCCTCTACCCGCCCGTTTACTCTCCTCCTCTCTCCTTTTCCACTGCGGCTGCGTGGTCAAATTCGTAGCGGGCGCAGTGGAAAAAGAAAGAGGAGGAGAGTAAACGGGCGGGTAGAGGCACACGGAGGGCGGGGTTATGAGCCGTTGGGTTGTTGTCCTGCTGAAAGATGAAGTTCCTCTTCATGTTCAGCTTTCTAGCAGAAACCTAAAGGTTTTGTGCCAATATTGACTGAAGCAGGGATGGGATGGCAGCTGTGGTGGATCAGGTATATATACCGAATACTGCTAATAAATATATACCGAATACTGCTTTAAGATTACCCTTTATCTTTTAAACTAAACTTACCTTACCTATGAAAAGAAAAAAGGGTTAAATAAAATGTATGACTCTGTGGATGAAGGATCTAATTCTGGTCCTCGCTCTTCTCATTATCTGTCTTACTGGAAGGCAGGACCCGGTGCAAGATGTTTCTTCATCCACTTCTTGGTCTTCATCTCCATCTTCATTGTCTTCTTCATCTCCTACTTCACTTTCTTCCTCATCACTTTCTTCACTTTCATCTTCTACTCCTTCACTTTCTTCTCGATCTTCTTCTTCCTCTTCTTCTTCTTCTCCTTCTTCATATTCCTCTTCATCACTTTCTTCTCCTTCACCTCCATTATCTTCTGATTCTTCATCTACTTCATCTGGATCATATCCTTCCTCGTCATCTTCTGTATATGACTCTAGTGAAAGATGTTCCTACAAACACAAATAAGTCAGATTAAATACTGTAAGGTCTACCTCATGCTTTTCTGCTTAAATAATGTATTGCTTATGTACAGAGCCGTTTCTAAAGCCGGGCGAGGGGTGCCACCGCACTGGGCGCATCACATCAACAAGCAAAAGGTGGCGCTGGTCACTGGTGTTTACAGCGGATCAGAAGCAGGGCCAGGACGCAACTAATGAGCGCTTCCATTGTGGAAGCGCTCATTAGTAAGGAAGGCTGAAGGAACAGTGAGTACAGCTCTCCCAGCACTAGCTGTACTCACCGCTGGCCCTCTTCTCTATGGCTGCAGTATTTTTGGGGATAGCGTAGCCTGTGCAATTTGTGTGAGGGAGGAGGAAGGGCCTGTGGGAGCGTGTCAGGCAAGGAGGCGGGGCCGTGTGAGAAGAGGACAAGGCACTGAGGGCTGTGTGGAGCTGCATGAGGGAGGAGGAGGAGCTTATCTGGGGAGGAGTCAGGTGGCTGACCTGTGAGGAACCTACTTCACAGTGAGTACAAACTATAATGTGAATGTGCTGGAGCCTGTGCATGAGGGATGTTCAGTGTATAGGGGGGGGGGGCTCAGTACATGAGGGGTGATGCTGGGGGGGGTGCTAAGTACACAAGGGGAGATCCAGGGGAGGGGAGATGCGGAGGGTGCTAAGTACATGAGGGGAGATGCTATGGAGGATGGGGGTGCTCAGTGTATGAGGGGAGATATTGTGGCGGATGGGGTTGCTCAGTGTATGGGGGAGATC
This sequence comes from Bufo gargarizans, assembly GCF_014858855.1. Classification (NCBI taxonomy): domain Eukaryota; kingdom Metazoa; phylum Chordata; class Amphibia; order Anura; family Bufonidae; genus Bufo; species Bufo gargarizans. The sequence goes on from NC_058084.1 coordinate 332,422,457, forward strand.
CTGTGTGGAGGATGGGGGTGTTCAGTGTATGAGGGGAGATATTGTGGAGGATGGGGTTTCTCAGTGTATGAGTGGAGATTCTGTGGGTGATGGGGTGTTCAGTGTTTGAGGGGATATGCTGTGGAGGATGGGGGTGCTCAGTGTATGAGGGGAGATGCTATGGAGGATGGTGGTGCTCAGTGTATGAGGGGAGATTCTGTGGAGGATGGGGGTGTTCAGTGTATGAGAGCAGATGCTGTGGAGGATGGGGGTGCTCAGTGTATGAGGGGAGATATTGTGGAGGATCAAGGTGCTCAGTGTATGAGGGGAGAAGCTGTGGAAGATGGGGGTGCTGGGTGTATGAGGGGAAATACTGTGGATGATGGGGGTGTTCAGTATTTGAGAGTAGATACTGTGGCAGCACTAGTGCTGCCCTATGTCTTGGTAGCACACAGCTCCAGGATGTATTGCACATAGGGGCACACTATGACCTGGCGCTGTGTGATGTCAGGACATAGTGCAGCACTAACGCCAGGACACAGCACTAAACCAGGAGTAATGGCGTCTGGAGAAGAAGCAGAGAGGGGAGTATACACCACATATATATATATATATATATATATATATATATATATATATATATTTTCTAGTCTGATGGCTGCATTTAATGTACTAAGGAGTGAGATGGAGGTTATAGGGGCGACAGGGGTCTGAATAAATTGTATGCCTGTATAAATTCGGGGCGGATCTGTATCAATTTTGGGGTTATTCTGGGGTCTGAATGGATTTGGGGCTGACTTGGGTTCTAATCTGGGGTCTGTATGAATTTGGGGGCTGATCTGGAATCTGGATAAATTTTGAGATCTTGTCTGGAGGTCTGTATCATTAATTTTGGGATCTCATGTGGGCTCTGTGCCAGCCATGTAAAATTCATTTTCTAAAACTGATTTGAATATAATATTAAAAGTAGTGATACATCTCTGATCCCTGCCGCACTCAAAGGTATAAGCTGATTTTCCTGGTCCCTAATGCAAAATCAGTAACAGACCTCCTCTACTCTGTGCCATTTACTAATACTGGTGTCTTTTCATGTGGCAGAGGGGGCTGCGCTCCCCTGGCTGAAAATGTGTGCGTATGAGTTTCTGGAAACAAACTGAAAAGGAAAGGAAAGTGAACAAACTGAGATCTGTGGAGACTTTAAACGTGAATGGGGGGGGAACGCTTTTGTATTGTTCGCCGTGTTGGCAAAATTCCCTAGAAACTGCCCTGCTTATGTGCAAGGTAGTAACAGCCATATTGACAATGTGTTTGCTCCCCATGCAACTTCTCAACATAATAACATATACATAATAAATACATCTTATTCATCCTATTGATTATTGTATAGGATATTATTGTAGGAAATACATTTTTTTCACCAGCTTATTAGACAATCGAGGGTGAAATACCGATTTATATAAAATATTTTTACATTTTCAATGTTTTATTCTTAATGCAGAATTTCACATCACTTACTTCATCCAAGAAGATCCTTACGCCATCGTCCAGATTCATGAAGATGGGCTACAATATAACAGGTAAGAATTAGCTCCTCTCTCACTGTTATTACCTACATTCTTAAGGAATACTTTACAATGTAGAGAAAACAAGTCTCTTACGCCGTCCTCAGAATCCTCCTTGCCGTCTTCATCCTTATTGAAAGAAAAAGATGAAAAAGACTGTGAATAACGATATATATTCCATTTTCTGAGGGACTTTTTCCATATTTTTCTACAGTGATAAATATAATAATTGACTTATTTCTGAGTTCATCTGCATTCAAAAATAGTGCTTTTAGCGGGTTATCCAACTCACATAATGCCCCACCCCAACGCCTAGGCCCGTCAAACTGGTCATACTTACCCCATTCCCCTGCATCCACATCGCTTCTGATGCTGGCACGGATGCTGCTGCATCTCCCCGTTGAGCGGTCAAAACTTCCGGGAATGGGGCTAAAGCTGGCAGCCAATAGCAGGCTGCGACGGGCACCAGAATCCTTAGCATTGTGGGTGACGCTAGGGAGGCTTGGCTCAGTGGGTAGCTCCCATCTATGATGTCCATATATCATATATATATATATATATATATATACAGTACAGACCAAAAGTTTGGACACACCTTCTCATTCAAAGAGTTTTCTTTATTTTCATGACTATGAAAATTGTAGATTCACACTGAAGGCATCAAAACTATGTATTAACACATGTGGAATTATATACATAACAAAAAAGTGTGAAACAACTGAAAATATGTCATATTCTAGGTTCTTCAAAGTAGCCACCTTTTGCTTTGATTACTGCTTTGCACACTCTTGGCATTCTCTTGATGAGCTTCAAGAGGTGGTCATCTGAAATGGTTTTCACTTCACAGGTGTGCCCTGTCAGGTTTAATAAGTGGGATTTCTTGCCTTATAAATGGGGTTGGAACCATCAGTTGCGTTGTGGAGAAGTCAGGTGGATACACAGCTGATAGTCCTACTGAATAGACTGTTAGAATTTGTATTATGGCAAGAAAAAAAGCAGCTAAGTAAAGAAAAACGAGTGGCCATCATTACTTTAAGAAATGAAGGTCAGTCAGTCCGAAAAATTGGGAAAACTTTGAAAGTGTCCCCAAGTGCAGTCACAAAAACCATCAAGCGCTAGAAAGAAACTGGCTCACATGCGGACCGCCCCAGGAAAGGAAGACCAAGAGTCACCTCTGCTGCGGAGGATAAGTTCATCCGAGTCACCAGCCTCAGAAATCGCAGGTTAACAGCAGCTCAAATTAGAGACCAGGTCAATGCCACACAGAGTTCTAGCAGCAGACACATCTCTAGAACAACTGTTAGGAGGAGACTGTGTAAATCAGGCTGTGTAAGCACCTTCAGGCTGTGTAAGGGCTATTTGACCATTAAGGAGAGTGATGGGGTGCTGCGCCAGATGACCTGTCCTCCACAGTCACCGTCCCTGAACCCAATCGAGATGGTTTGGGGTGAGCTGGACCGCAAAGTGAAGGCAAAAGGGCCAACAAGTGCTAAGCATCTCTGGGAACTCCTTCAAGACTGTTGGAAGACCATTTCAGGTGACTACCTCTTGAAGCTCATCAAGAGAATGCTAAGAGTGTGCAAAGCAGTAATCAAAGCAAAAGGTGGCTACTTTGAAGAACCTAGAATATTACATATTTTCAGTTGTTTCACACTTTTTTGTTATGTATATAATTCCACATGTGTTAATTCATAGTTTTGATGCCTTCAGTGTGAATCTACAATTTTCATAGTCATGAAAATAAAGAAAACTCTTTGAATGAGAAGGTGTGTCCAAACTTTTGGTCTGTACTGTATATATATATATATATATATATATACTTAGCAAATGACGAGGCAGCACTTCCAGCTTTAAGTGAACGGGTGAAGACCCCAAATTTTAATCCAAGCGACGTTTCGGCCTGCTCAATGAGGCCTTTATCAAGCTACATAACAGTGCATATAACAAGGTATATATACCCACAATTCAATACAAGTCAATTACAATCAGTGGTTACACATGTCTTCAATCAAGTCACATGATCTCTAACTATATCGTCACATGACATTAGTGTATAATAAACATTACAGACATACTCATACAAGAGCGTACAAAAGTTACAAAAGTGATCATAGTAATATTAAAACTGTGTATAAAGATATATTTATAAACCTCTATTTTACTTAAATGAAATTCGTGAACGCTGTGCATAAGTGCTAATTGTGTATAGAGTTAAAATCTTCTATTATTGGTGCAGCTGTACCATATCACAAATTAAAAACAACACGAAGGAGCTCACCACACTTGGACACATAGAACTGGCCAGCGTTGGCACCCCCCCGTCGGTGGTGCGCATGCGCCGGGTCAGACGTCACTGGCCACGCCCCCGACGCCACCGTGCTCCCACGTCCTAACTCCATGGACCGCAGCGTCATCCAATGGAGCGCACCATAGGAGTAACAGCAGCGAGGGGAGGGGGGCCAGGTCATGTGACTCATTTAAGTAAAATAGAGGTATATAAATATATCTGTACACACGGTTTTAATATTACTATGATCACTTTTGTAACTTTTGTACGCTCTTGTATGAGTATGTCTGTAATGTTTATCATATCAACACTAATGTCATGTGACGATATAGTTAGAGATCATGTGACTTGATTGAAGACATGTGTAACCACTGATTGTAATTGACTTGTATTGAATTGTGGGTATATATACCTTGTTATATACACTGTTATGTAGCTTGATAAAGGCCTCATTGAGCAGGCCAAAACGTCGCTTGGATTAAAATTTGGGGTCTTCACCCGTTCACTTAAAGCTGGAAGTGCTGCCTCGTCATTTGCTAAGTATATATCGTGGAGGATGGGCCTACCTCTGTGGGGAATTGCACCCAGTTCACTATTTCTGACTGTGCTGCTGCACTATTTGTGAATTTTATATATATATATATAAAATATATATACATATATTGTGCTTTAAAATAATTATTTTTAATATCACTTACGTAGCATTGAAGAATATTTAGTCCATCTTCTCTTCTCTGTCAAAACACAATTGAATATTGTACATAAAAGATAAGTTATTGAGAACTTAGAGCTTTTAAGAAATAGACTTAAGTAATTTGGAGGGCAGGAGAAGGGTTTCTACGTATAAAAAAATGGCTACCATGTAAAAATTTTGTACTTGAATAAGGAATTATTTATTAAACAGAAATACGCCTAAATTAGGCGTTTCTCTGGCTCAGATTGAGACTCAAAGGTCCGTCTCGTAATTAATGGCAGGACTTAAACAAGTGGTCGTGGTGTGAGAGGGGAAGGGGACGAGCCGGCAGTTTTTTAAACCTGTTTTAGACATAGAAAATTGTATAAATGTAAGACAGTTAGGAAGCTATCTTACATTTAGAATCGGTGGTGGATATGTCAATGTAGAGGCCGGCGCCTCTACACAACTTCGACGGATCCTCCGCCAGCGCAGGGCTTTATTAAGACTGGCATCTAAATGCCGGTCTTAATAAAAGTGCCCCATAGTGTTCGATCTTCTTCTCTTGGAATACTGTAGCAGTCTGTACTACTCATTTCAGAAGAAGAGAAAACCTAATAAACCGAGATAAAGATGTCATTGAGTCCCCAAACTGATCATAAACTTGTTCTGGTCTAAAATGGTGCAGACAGATGCAATTCCAACATGTCCAACTAGCATGTATCAAATAGTTTTTTTCACACAATAAAAGCACACAGAGCTATGGGGACTGGGTATTGCGGATGTGCTAGCGGCCATCTAGCAACCCATGTCCTCAGCTCTATACACAAAATCCAGGTGACAGGTTCCCTTTAAGCTCACTAAAATCCTGCTAGGTGTGTTTTGTCCTGTTGTTTTCCAATTTACCAATCTCTGCCTATTCACCGTACGCTGACCCTCCAATGCCTGACCTGACCTTTTCCTGACATCCATGCTGATTCCATGCTGCCTGCCCTGACCTTGGGCTCATTCTGTATTTTTTTTGTCCCTATGATTTAGCCTAACCCTTTGGCTCCCTGCACCGGTGTATCTGACTCCATGGATCAGCTGTCCATCACAAAGAGACTACTCCAGGAGGCAGCAACCTGTTAGTTCCCCTGCAGGAAAGTCCAGATCCATGTATGGGGGTTAAAGGGTGAATACCGGGGACTGCCAGGACAATGCCCTTAGGATATGTCCAAAGCCAAATGTGGTTTTCTTTGGCACAGTTTTGCCACAACAACTGCCGTAAGATATAGACCTCGGGTACAGTGGAAATATCCTCAGGGACACTAGGCAACCTGCTAAACCTGGTAAATTTTATGATAAATGAAAATCTAACATCTATGGCCTGTAGATATACACTTTTATGGGACAAATATGAATATCCGCTGAAATCGCTTACTTCTTCCTCAAACATGCGCAGCATCTCTCTCATGTCCTCCATAGCAGTGACCTAGAACAGAGCAAATTCTACTTAGTAAACTAAATAATAGTGTTCAGCGATAAATTATATAGAAAAACATAATTATATTGCCTAATTGTTAATAAAATGTGAGTTCTCTAAGTAATGATCTAAATTTTAAATCCTTAATGATTTTTATAGGGAGGCTAAGGGTATGTTCACATGTGGCAAGAACTTTAAGAGTATATTCATATGGCAGGTTTTTATGTGGATTTTATTGTCTATTTTATGGAATTCACTTAATATCTACCCTCCATTGCTCTTAGTGTGCCATTTCACCCTTTTTTCTGTGTAGATTGATGGGGTTAATTCATGTGTCGCCCCAAATAAATTGTTAAAGTAATTCAGAGACAGAAATTTGTCAGCTTCAGACTTTTAACAAGGATTTAATGGTGAATTTGTGCAGCAGCAAAGTCGTCAGTGTGCACACGCTTACAGGTCTGTTCACATGTGGCAGTAGTGCCGCCCAAGGCCAAAAAATGTTGGCAGAAGTAAAATATTGGGAAATGATGTTATTGCTACAGTGGGCTTGGATTTTGTCTGATCTCAGATAACCCCTTTAACCATTTTTTGACTGGTTGATTTTTCCTTTTTAGCATTTTCATTTTTCACTTCTTATCTTTCTAAAGCCATAACTTTTTATATATATTTCTGTTAACATAAGTGTATGTGAGCTTGTTTACTGTGGGAAAAGTTGTACTTTCGTTTTATGGGTTTACATCCTAAGGTTCGAGGTTCAAGGATATCCATGAAGGGGGAGCTGTTCAGGCCCCAGGAGTGCAGCACAATTGCCTACAGTCCCTAAGGGAGTAAATGTCTGCAATTGGCTTATCACCGATCACAGACATTGCCTCAGGGTGTCTGCTGTTTAAAACAGTACAAACCCAGTGTCTAAGGTGCCCGCTGTGGTCACAAGATGGGGCCATATTTAAAGACCTGACTTTCGCTATACATGTATGGCGGTGGTCCGGAAGGAGTTAAGCCCATAGAAGCCCTTATAAATAAAGTATTGATAAGACTGGAAGGTATTATAGAGAAAAATCTTTTTTTCAGACCTTAATATATTCTTTATTTGCATCTAATGGAGAAATAAAATTCAACACAAACATGACAATTACCTCGTCCTCCTCGAAGGAATCCATGCTGTTGTTCATCTATATACAAGTTTAATGAAATGTAACAAGATATTAAAGAGTTAAATACTGTGATATGAATATGTTATATAGACCAAATAGCAGCTTACGGCCACTTTCACTAAGGCCTCATGCACACGACAGTATTGCTTTTTCAGTGTTTTGCGGTCCGTTTTTTACGGATCCGTTGTTCCGTTTTTTGTTTCCGTTGTGTTTCCGTTTCCTTTCCGTTTTTCCGTTCCGTTTTTCCGTATGCCATATACAGTATACAGTAATTACATAGAAAAAATTGGGCTGGGCATAACATTTTCAATAGATGGTTCAGGAAAAAACGGAACGGAAACGGAAGACATACGGATGCATTTCCGTATGTGTTCCGTTTTTTTTGCGGACCCATTGACTTGAATGGAGCCAAGCACCGTGATTTGCGGACAAGTATAGGACATGTTCTATCTTTTCACGGCACGGAAATACTGAAATACTGAAACGGAATGCACACTGAGACACTTCAGTATTTTTTGCTGAACCATTGAAATGAATGGTTCAGCATATGTTCCGTATACTGAGCTCAAAAAACGTCCAGTATACTGAACGCAAAATACTGTCGTGTGCATGAGCCCTAAGTCAGTATTTGTTCAGTATCTATAATTGAAGATGCATAGAATAATGGTAAGATCTTCTTCCGTGTTTTGGAGCTGCTCCTGATTTTGGCTTAAAAATACTGACACAAAATACTGAGCAAAATATGTCCGTGTGAACTTTCTACTATATTCTCTGTATCAGGTCCTCATGGATTTCTGATGTATAAGGTACATATATAAGAGCCATTTATGAGCCCCTTATGTCCTAATAGCTCATCATACAGAACCTCCTATAGGCATTTTTAAGAATTTACCAGTAGCTATAAGCTATGACATTCATTACTACATGCAATCTAATAGTAGGAAGCTGCTTTAAGGTGGCAGAGGGCCCTTTTTCATTAAAACGCTTCCTCTTCAATAACTGCTCTTGAATCCATAAGGAATTTATACAATAATACACAGAAAATTGTTAAAACGTGTATTGTACAAAAGATAGCATTTATTTCCTGAAAATGTAATATTCCTTTAAGAACTCTCCAAATCCAATGGTATTAATTCTTTTTTGGCTTAATTTTCAAAAAAACATGTTTAAGTTACTTAATTTTGTGATCACAGACATTGCCTCGTGGTGTCTGCTGTTTTAAACAGTAGACACCTAGTGGCTAAGGTGCCCGCTGTGCTCGAGGGATGGCGCCACATTTAAACATCTGACATTCGCTATACATGTATGGCGGAGGGCGGAAAGGGGTTAAGTCCAATAGAACCACTTTTATTTACAATATTGACAAGACTAGAAGGTTTTATATAAAAATAAAATTTTCCACACCTTAATATATTAAAGGGGTTCTGCACCTTCATTTAACTGATGATCTATCCTCTGGATAGATCATCAGCTTCTGATCGGGGTCCCGCCGATCAGCTGTTTGAGAAGCGCTGCTGCCTTCTCACTATTTACCGCCGGGCCACCCGCCCACTGACGTCACGACTTGTATCAACTAGAGTGGGCGCGGCTAAGCTCCATTCAAGTGAACAGAGCTTAGCCGCGCCCACTCTAGTTGATACAAGTCATGACGTCAGTGGGCGGGCGGCCCGGCGGTAAATAGTGAGAAGGCAGCGGCGCTGCTGGAGTGCCGCTGCCTTCTCAAACAGCTGATCGGCGGGGGTCCCGGGTGTCGGACCCCCGCCGATCAGAAGCTGATGATCTATCCAGAGGATAGATCATCAGTTAAATGAAGGTGCAGAACCCCTTTAACTCTTTATTTGTATCTATAGGAGAAATTAAAGTCAACATAAACATGGCAATTACCTCGTCCTCCTCAAAGGAATCCATGCTGTTGTCGCTCTCAATCTATATACAAGTTGAATGAAATATATCAAGATACATTAAATACATTGATATTAATATATTATATAGGAAAAATAGCAGTTTAAGGCCACGTTCACACGGTCAGTATTTTCTCAGTATTTATAAGCCACAACCAAGAATGGAAGATACAAAGAAAAAGAAGAATGGAAAGATCTTCTTCCGTGTTTTGGACCCGCTCCTGATATTAGGTTACAAATACTGACACAAAATAGTGACCAAAATATGTCCATGTGAACTTTCTACTATATTCTCTGTATCAGGTCCTCATGGATTTCTGCTGTAGAAGGTACATATATAAGGGCAGATTAGGAGCCACTTGCACTCCAACAGCTCATCATACAGAACCTCCTTTATGTATTTTTAAGAATTTACCAGAAACTATAAGCTATGACATTCATTACTACATGCAATCTAATGGACAGTAGGAAGCTGCTTTTAAGGTGGCAGAGGACCCTTTTTTCTCTAAAGCTCTTGTGAATCAGGTTGAACCTTCAGGGTTTATTTCCAGTAGGTCATAACGTAACCAGGACTCATTTTAACCCTTAGCAGGAAATGGTAAAGGTTCCTCTTAAATGACTGCTCTTAAATCCATGAGGAATTGATGCAAAAAATACTTAGACAATTTTGTAAAACATTTTTTGTACAACAGATAGGATCGATTAGCCAAAAATGTGATATCCCTTTAAGTTCTCTCTGGACCTAGTGATGTTAATTAAATTTTGGTTTAGCGTTTTAAAAAACCATGTTAAAATTGCACAATTTTGTATATTCGCAACATTTTGGTCTTGTTCACCCCTATATGGTGCAATAAAACCGCTATATGTGGCCTCATTCCTATAGCACCAATAAACCTATGGATGTAGCAGAGTTAGCACTCAAAATCTTAACTAAAATTTCTTAACTCATCATAATATCCTGAAACAGAAGCCAATGAAGGTGTCGGCTTAACGCAAATAGTTTAGATAACACGTGTCATTAATCGTGTGTGCTAACTCTACTACACATCTCTCATATTGTGCTCTCCTGACCTAGCAATGCTTTACAGAAGTCGCCTGTTGTAAATTCAGAAGACATTTTCTTGTCTGATCCCACATATCATGCTGAGCGGAGCTAAAATCTGTGTATTCCCCCATTTCCATCAGCAATCTAGATCCAGCAAGTTCCCATTTACTGTGTCCTTCCATATCCTATTATTTTCTTATAACTGGCTCTAATTCCATAGAGAAGACTACAGGACTAAGAGGTTTAGTGCTATAACCCCCAACATCCTAACTGGAGGTCACTACAAGAAACCTGCCGCTTTTTATCTCCTAATTCACTGGACTTAGGTTCCATTATCTGAGATAATTATATGAAGAAGAAATATACATTAGAGTGTAGAGGAGGAGAACGCCATATACTATGAGATCCAACCATGAATGGTCCTGCTCAGTACAGATGATGGGAGTACGCTGTCCTGTGCGTAGTGTGTGATGTACAGTATATACAGCAGCACTTACGGATAGACGTCCAGCAGATTGGGGTAGAAACCTGTAAAGGTGCCTGTGGGGCTCAACAATCGCTCCTCGCTCGGTCGGGAAATCAGCAGTTTCTGCAGAATCTCCAGAAAAGGGCAGTTGATATTCAAATCAAACTGTGCATGTGCCAGTAGTGACCAATCATATGCCAGCTGCCAATCATATGCCAGTCCCATGACCTCTGACCTCCAGCCAGCTGCACTTCATACTGTAAACTGGCAATACCTATAATGCCATCTGACATGAAGGAATCAATCAGATGAAATATCACATATAGCAATGGCCTGTTCTCACCAGTCTGCCCAGTATGAAATGGATGCCTTCATAAATACCTTTCACCATTGATCCTTCTGTCTGTAGTAAAGTGACGCTAAGACCAGAAAGTGATACACGGTATTTATCCGCTTTATACTGGTCAGAATGTCATTTCCTCATCCCCATTATATAGACTGATAAAGGATGGCATTTTTATACTGAGCATTTTGAGTTTTGACCTGGGGTTTGATGCCTAAAGTCTGCTTTTAGGGCCCATTATTTTCTACTTCTGTGTCTATTCTGTGTCCTTGGGCACTTTTATTTTGGCAGTACATTATTTGGGGTCAATGGGCAGCACTATCAGTACAATAATGTGGGCACATGTGGCAACAGCAGGCACAGTACTGGTGGGAGCTACAAGATGGCAGTGCTAAGGGGGCAGCTGGATAGAGGTTTCTTTGTGTAACCTAATTTCTTGGGTCCTAATGTAAAATCTGTAACAGTAATCTGTAATCTACAATATCGTTGCAGAGGAAGAAAGAAACTGAACCTTTAGGATGGCGCTGTTAGCAGGAGTCAGAAGCAGGTAAGTATTGATAACACAATACTTTTTATTTACAGTCGACGCGTTTCAGGGGCGGAGAGCCCCCTTCATCAGGATAATATACAACATACTACTAAGTTGTAAATTGTCCTGATGAAGGGGGCTCTCTGCCCCTGAAACGCGTTGCCTGTAAATAAAAAGTATTGTGTTATCAATACTTACCGGCTTCTGACTCCTGCTAACAGCACCATCCTAAAGGTTCAGTTTCTTTCTTCCTCTGCAACGATACCTCTCCCCGACGAATGCTTTCACAGCATGGGTTGGAACCTAGGGAGCAGCGCAGGCACCCCGCACGCTGATCGGGAAAATCGGCACAAGCTTTATATAGGTGTTGTGACTCTTCACAACATCGTCTGGTAAGAGTTTCTACTTATCTTTTATACAATTTACTATACAACACCACACATGAGGCGCTGCCTCCTGTCTCTCTTTTATCTTCCCATCTACAATATGCAATTCATTAATACTGATGTCTCCTTCTATGGTAGAGGGGGTTGCGCACCCCTGGACAAAGATGTACAGTAAACTCTGCAGTCTTCAGGAGAAATCATCATGATGGTCTGGACCTAATGGAGAAAAAAAGGAAAGTGAATAACTCAAATCAGTGGAGAGGTCACCTGTGAGTATATTGTATAGATATATATATATATTGTGACACAGTGAGAGGTTTGGTCTGGAAAAACTGGTATTTTCCACCCAGCATGTGCTGCTGGGCTGATTTACTGCCAGGTGAGGTCAAATACCGCACCGGATTTAAAATGCCGGGCCGGGTTTTGGCAGCACCTGGCTGTCCTTAAATAGGCAGCTGGGCTCAGAAGCAATGTCTCTGTGTTGGGATCTGGGAGCCTTGGGTCTGGATGAAGGCTTGTTACCTGTTTGGCGTGAAAACAGGTTGGTGCTGCTATAAGCAAGGACTCTTTGAGGCAGAATTGCCTTACTGGTCCCCTGTAATAGCCCCAATACCCCTGACCCAGGTAACTCCTGATGTCCAACCCTGGGTTAACCCCTTTATGTCCATCATCCCCTGCACTGTGATTATCCCTACATTGCAGGGATTGTGTGGTTTACAGCCCCTCTTTAACCCTTGCATTGCTGGGCTGTATTGACCCTGTATTCCCTGAACCTGTACTCATGGCTACATACCCTTTCTACCACATAGGGATAGTTTAGAGCCAGGTTGGGTGGGCTGCTAATGAATGTATGTAAGTGTATTGTATAGTTAGTTTGTGGGTGGAACTTGGTAATGAATAGTGTATTTAGTGCTGTATTTATGGTACTGTATTGTGTGTATTGTGTACTGCAGGTTGATAATAAATATCTTGTATTATTTGTATTATACTGTTGTTATTAGCGGTAGCTAGCTCAGTTAGGCGCTTGCAGTTAGTTTAGCGGGTAGTGTGAAGCAAAGAAATAGTGTGCTATTATTATAAAGGCATAAATAGGCGGAGTCATCAATAGATGGTTCACGCCTATTTATGAAAATTAATTATTGATATTTACATTGATATTTACAACCCATGCCATTGAGGCATTTACATTGACTAGACCAGGTCAAGTAGGGCAAGCGCGTAGGGAGAATTTAGCAACCTGAGCAGGCTCCTCCCCTTTGTATTTAATACGCCCTCTACACAGGAACGCCACCAGGCCCAGTTCTATTTATTTAGACCCTTCCCTAAAATAGTGCAGGAGTTCACTTTACTCCATTGTCTCATTTTATTTTAAATGATCAAAATAAAAGTTAAATCTTAACCTAAATATAACAAGGCACACTCGGTACAGAATATTTACCATGGTGTGAATTGCCACCAACACCGCAAGGTGACTTTTTTGTTTAAATATGACTGTTTGTTTTGTCACTTGCCTAAAGTGTGAATAAAACACTGAACTGTTTGATCCTAAGAACTTGTTTTTGCCTCTATACTGCGTCCGCTAATCCTGTCTACCAGAGCGAGTCCCCACAATTGGTGGAGGATGCGAGCAAGAGCAGTGAGGCTGGCATAAATGATGATATTTTTGGTTTCTGCATTTTTTAGGCACTGCTGTATGTCGTACATTAAACCAGCTGTATTAAATGTGCAACAGGTACCCCACAATATATGTATACTGTTTATATTTCTACTTGTTTGTATTATATATTGGTACATACTGTACCTGTGCATACCATATGTTGGTATATACTCATTTATTGACTATTTCTCTCTGCCTGCCATTTTCTCTATAATATCTAACACTAATTACATGCCACTTAGGTTACTTTCACACTAGCGGCAGGACGTATCCGACAGGTTGTTCACCCTGTCGGATCCATCCTGCCGCTATTTCGAGAGGCCACCAGACTAAAAGTACTGCATGTCCGATTTTTTAGTCCAGCGTCCTCTCTCCGCGCACTGCCGTGCTGCATCGGAGCTCCGCCCCCGTACCCATTATAGTCAATGGGGACGGAGCGGTGGTCCGGTGGCACAGCGAAATAGCGGCAGGACGGATCCGACAGGGTGAACAGCCTGACTGATCCGTCCTGCCGCTAGTGTGAAAGTAGCCTTAGTGATCTCACACAATAAAAATGTCCAACCTTTATGATTTCTAGGATGTACAAAGGATGTATTATTATTTTGTAGGGACAGAAATTAGGATATTTTCTGTGTGATGGGCACAAAGGGATATTATTAGGTGAGGAACAAAGAGGAGCACTGATGCTGTATGGGGCCTGACCGGGGCACTATTTCTGTGTAAGCACTGAGAATAAACTATCACTGTGAGGACCACAATATGGGGCTCTATCTGTCCCATGGTATGACATTATTATTTAGGCCTTGTATAGAGGTATCATTGGTAATTTTTGCTTTGGTACAGTGTTCTTTATTCAGTAACAGCAATATTATTCATGTGTTGATAATATGTTGTCATGATGTGGCGGTATTATTTGGGCCTTGTATAGTGGTATAATTTGTAATACTGTTCTCTGTGTAGTATATTTTATTCTGCAGCAGCATGGTAATAGTGTACAGTCACTATTTGGTGGTAGTTGTGGTGTGGCGGTAATAGTTGAACCATGTATAGTGACATTATTAGTAATTGTGTACTTTGTGTAGTGCATTTTGTTCAGTAATATTAAGGAGGTAATATTTAATCACTGTATTGATCCTGGTGATATACATTAACATTGTTTTATATGTGTGGGGAGACATATACCTTGGGACATTTAAGACCCTAGAAATGCCCCTGGAAGCACTAGAGATAGCGCTACAGGTTTTCCAATACTGCCATCTGAACTGACTGAATGTGACTATATTTTTGGTACAGTATTTAAACATTTAGGGCCCCATAATTTTGCCCTCTGCCTAAAACCAGCCCTGAGTGCACATGCAACAAGTCAGCCAGTTCCATAGGTACAAATCTGCTGACAGATGCTCTTTAGGAATTTACTTATAAACTGTATAGAAATAAAAATCCATGCCAGTATTTTCCAGTATCAGATTATGTTAATTAGGGAAAAAAAGGTTTTTAGGTAGAGATGCAACCATGATTACTTCAAATGCTGGTCATGTGGTCTGTTAATAGATGGAGAACACAACAAGGATCTGTCATGGAAATACAAGATGATGTAATCATTTAGCTAGCATCTCTGTTACTTAGGAGCTCCTGATCCCACTGAGAATACCTGCCTTAGTGCCCTGGAAGTTTTGCAAGCTATATGTAAATGACGGTTCCTTTGCATCAACATGAAGCTTTTAAGGGTGCATATAGCGCACACAAATATCTGGAATGTAGTACTCCAGACACAGGCTTGTACTCTCAGCAGGTAGTAAAACTTCTAAGCACAGATAGTCTGATAGAAGTTACACGATGACACCAGTTTGATTCCCCATAAGAGATGTTCTTTAATACAGCACTCAGGGTTCTTCCTTAACCTCTTTACATCTACCATATGTGTAGGTAGATGTTTGGAGTCACTGCACTGTGAGAAAACCTTTCCTATGTCATAGCTACATACAAGCAGTGGTGTAGCTATAAGGGTCGCAGTGGTCACAATTGCGACCAGGCCTCTAAGTCATGGCGCCGCTTGCCAGTTATCGTATTTTTCATTTTATAAGATTCAGTGCATCTTATAAAGCGATATGGAAGCACTCACTAGTATGCAAGAGGCAGGGGGAGCAGTGAGTGAAATGCTGTACTCACCCCTCCCTGGTCTTCTCCAGGACTGTGCTGCATTGTCCTGACTCCATACAGCATCAGGATGTAGTGCGCCCACTTTGACCTGATGTTGTACTCTGTCAGGTGTAGGAAGGCGCAAGGGTCCGTCATTGACGGAAGGTACGTGTCACCGAGGTTCCTGGCCTCGGTGAGATAAGAACTGGTTATTTTATGTGTCAGCCGCAGCTAGTGCTCGCTGACACTATTTATTCTTAGTGTGGCTGAAAAGTCGATCCGGGCCGGTTCTTATTGGGAGCAGCCAAAGAGCAGGGTGGGTGGCTGTTCCCCACGTCCAGGCCAGGTTTTGGGCTGGGGTTTAAAAGCTCAGCCAGCAGCTCAGCTGGGTGTGGTATGTTCCTCCAAGTGAGAGTGGAGCTGTGAAGGCTCTGGGTTTCTAGGAGCTGCATGAGAGCCACCAGCTGGAAGCCAGGCGCCCTAAAAGCCTGCTGTGGATATCCAGGTGACATGTTTGTTTGAGTTTGCTGGACTTTTCGCTGGGTGAAAAACCACGGAGGAATTCCTGCGGTGTGAATTAACACCAGGACAAGTGTTTGTGTTATTTTGTTTTTTGTTGTGTGAATAAACACTGACTTTTGCTTTACAACCTTGTTTTTGCCTCTGTACTGCGTCCGCTTACCCTGCCTACCAGAGCGAATCCCTACAATTGGTGGAGGATGCGGGCAAGCGCAGTGAGGCTGGCGTGAACGCCGAAAATATTTTTTTCTCACGGTTGTATGTCGTTTATCAAACCGGCTAGATTCAAACCGGTGTCAAGAGACAAAATGGAGGCTGTTATGAAGGCCCTCGTGGAAGCTAACCTGCAGCAACGCGAGGCTAATAAGCAGCAGCAGGAGACCAACCAGTTGCTGCTACAACATGTAATGGCATTACAGTCAGCAGGAGCAACCCCAAGCTTACATGATGCCCGGAAAGCAGTACGTGCAGCGATCCCTAAAATGACCCCCGCAGACGACGTTGAGACCTACCTGGCGATGTATGAAAAAGTGGCCACCAGGGAAAAGCTGCCCCAAGACCAGTGGGCTGAGATCGTCGCTCCGTTTCTGACGTCAGAGTCCCAGCGGGTGTTTTTTGACTTGCCTGACGATCAAGCAGCCGACTACCCAAAGGTAAAGGGGGAGATCTTGGCAAGACTGGGGGTGAATGTGCTGGTTCGGGCCCAGCGGGTGCATCAGTGGGGGTTCAACCCTGCGGAGCCCGTGAGACCCCAGTATTATGACTTGCTTAACCTGTTACAAAAGTGGCTACAACCTGACGTGTTGAGCCCCACTGCTATGTTGGACCGGTTATTAGCAGACAGGTTCTGGAGGGCTCTGCCACCCCCTCTCCAGCAATGGATTGGCCAAGTCTCCCCAGGGAATGCGCTAGAGATGGTCGACCTGGTGGAGCGCTATGAGGCTACCCGGAACTTACAGGGGGGTTCTGTTGGGAGGGGCGCAGTCAGGTCCCGTAACTCTCCACCCCGGACCCAACAACCGGTGCCCATCAAACCTGCCCGGGATATGACCCCTGTGGACCCCGCCCCAATAATCTGCTGGCGGTGTCGGGAGCCAGGTCATGTTCGAGCAGACTGTCCACGTCAGGGGGAACCCATGGACAATAACTGTGGCTTCCGTCATTCATTATATGCCGGGAAACTGTGTGCAGTGGGTGCTTCGGAGTCTCTGAACCACCTGTGCCAGGTTGAGGTGGGAGACACTCCAGCGGAGGCTCTGTTGGACTCAGGAAGTCTGGTGACCCTGGTAAGGGCTTCCCTGGTACGCTCCGCTGAGTACACCGGCCGTAAGGTTGGAGTCATGTGTATCCATGGGGACTTAAAAGACTATCCTACTGCTATAGTGACTCTGTCTACGGTTTCCGGCAGGTGGATCCACGAGGTGGCTGTTGCAACCCATCTCCACTATGAACTTATAGTAGGGAGAGACTTCCCGGGTTTCACGGCACTGTGGCCGGTTCCGAGAGTGACTGATATGCATGATACAGGTGTAACCCTAGCAGAATGGCCTGGCTCAGGGGGGAGACCAGAACCCTGGGAACCTGAGTCTAAAGGTCCCGCGGTAGGGGTGACCGCCACTTCGGTGGAAGAGGAGGAGACAACCCCGCTGAATGTAATGGTGGGAGACATGGAGGACTTGCCGCCGGGGCCTGAGCTGGCAGACCTCAATGTCTCCGGGGATAATTTTGGTACCGCGCAACACCGGGATCCAACCTTGTCCCGAGCCTGGGAAAATGTGCTAATAATAGATGGTGAACCACAACAACCAGGGGCAGAGTCGGTGTTCCCCCGTTTTGTGGTCCATCAAGATATGTTGTATCGGGTAAATCAGCTGCGAGGTGAATCCATTGAACAGTTGGTGGTGCCTCAAGCTTATCGCAAACTCGTATTAGAGTTAGCACACCAGCATGTTCTCGGGGGTCATCTGGGAATGCAGAAAACACAGGACCGTATACTACAACGGTTTTACTGGCCCAGTGTGTTTAAAGAGGTGGACGAGTTCTGTAAGTCTTGCCCGACCTGCCAGGCAACTAGCCCCCAGCACCTTTTTCGCAGTCCCCTGGTACCCCTCCCGATCATTGAGGTACCGTTTGAGCGAATCGCTATGGACCTGGTAGGTCCTGTACCAAAGTCCGCCCGGGGACACCAACACATCTTGGTTGTCCTTGATTACGCTACTCGGTACCCGGAGGCAGTGCCACTGCGACATACTTCTGCAAAACTTATAGCTAAAGAGCTAATGGAGATGTTCTCCCGAGTGGGGCTACCTAAAGAGGTCCTGACTGACCAGGGGACCCCTTTTATGTCAAAGGTCATGAGGGAACTCTGCAAGTTGCTGCGCATAAAACAGTTACGGACGTCCGTGTACCATCCACAAACGGATGGACTAGTGGAAAGGTTTAATAAAACTCTAAAAACCATGTTAAAAAGGGTGGTGACCAAAGATGGAAAGGATTGGGACCTTCTTCTGCCCTATCTCATGTTCGCAGTGCGAGAGGTGCCCCAGGCCTCTACTGGGTTCTCGCCCTTCGAATTGCTATATGGCAGACATCCTCGTGGCTTGTTGGACGTAGCCAAAGAGGCATGGGAACAACAACCCACTCCGCATAAAAGCGTTCTGGAATATGTTACCAAGATGCAACAGCGGATAGAGACCGTTTTGCCTCTTGTCAGGGAACATATGGAGGCCGCTCAGCGAGCCCAGAGTCAGATCTATAATCGGCAGGCTCGGGTCCGGAACTTTAACCCGGGTGATCGGGTTTTGGTTCTGGTGCCAACAGTGGACAGTAAGTTCCTAGCCAGGTGGCAGGGGCCCTACGAGGTACGTGAAAAAATAGGAGAGGTAAATTACAAAGTACACCAGCCGGGGAGGCGAAAGCCGGAGCAGGTTTACCATGTTAATTTGCTAAAACCTTGGAAGGATAGGGAAACCTGTACGGAAGACAGCCAGCGACCGGGCTTTCTTGGACAAGAGGTTCCGGCTCCTAAGTCTGAGGCAAGGGAAGCGGTTGCCACAATAAAAATTGCTGACAGCCTCTCCTCTAAACAGGCTCAGGAAACCAGGGAGTTTGTTAGTCGGAACACGGATGTGTTCTCAGACCTCCCTGGACGCACTTCCGTAATCCAACATGACATTGTCACCGAGCCTCAGGCAAAAATCCGGTTAAAAGCAGTACCGAGTACCCGAGGCTCGGCGAAAAGCCATCTCGGAGGAAGTGCAACTTATGTTGCGGCTGGATGTCATTGAGGAGTCTAAAAGTGAGTGGGCCAGTCCAATAGTGTTAATACCCAAGCCAGACGGGACATTGAGGTTCTGTAATGACTTCCGCAAACTTAATGAGGTGTCCAAATTTGACGCGTATCCCATGCCCCGAGTGGATGAGCTTATTGAGAAGTTGGGCCAAGCCCGGTATTTTTCTGTGTTGGACCTCACCAAAGGGTACTGGCAGGTACCCTTGACAGAGGCTGCCAAAGAAAAAACGGCTTTTGTCACGCCAGAGGGGCTGTATCAGTACAAGGTATTACCCTTTGGTCTACATGGCGCTCCAGCCACGTTTCAAAGGCTAATGGATATTGTACTCCGTCCACATCGTCGATACGCTTCGGCGTACCTGGACGATATTGTTGTCCATAGCACCGACTGGGAAAGTCACCTTCCTAAAGTACAGGCTGTAGTGGACTCCCTTCGAAAGGCGGGACTAACAGCTAACCCAAAGAAATGTGCAATAGGGTTAGAGGAGACTAAATACCTTGGGTATGTCATTGGACGTGGAGTCCTTAAACCCCAAGTGAGCAAAATAGAGGCGATACGGAATTGGCCCCGACCTGCCACCTCTAGACAAGTAAGGTCATTCCTGGGAATAGTGGGCTATTACATGAGGTTCGTTCCCCATTTTGCCACTTTAGCGGCTCCTTTGACAGGGCTTTTAAAGGGACGGAAGTCCGTGATAGTCCGCTGGAATGACCAGGCGGAAGAGGCTTTCTCCGCTTTGAAGTCGGCCCTGTGTGGGTCCCCGGTTTTGGTGACGCCCGACTTCAAGAGGGAATTTGTGGTCCAGACTGATGCCTCCGAAGTAGGCCTCGGTGCGGTACTGTCTCAGGAAGTCAATGGGGAGGAGCATCCCGTTGTCTTCCTCAGCCGTAAGCTCACTCCAGCGGAGACCCGGTACAGTATAGTGGAGAGAGAGTGCCTGGCCATCAAGTGGGCACTCGAGTCTCTCCGCTATTATCTGTTGGGGAGGAAGTTCCGTCTGGTGACCGATCACTCCCCTCTCAAGTGGATGAGCCAGGCCAAAGAGAGGAATGCTCGGGTCACCAGGTGGTTCTTATCGCTGCAAAACTTCAAGTTCACAGTAGAACACAGGGCAGGCCGGTTACAGGGAAACGCGGATGCCCTGTCCCGAGTACACTGTCTGGCCTGTGTTCACCCCCTCAGGGTTGAACAAAGGGGGGAGGTATGTAGGAAGGCGCAAGGGTC
Source organism: Bufo gargarizans (assembly GCF_014858855.1). Lineage (NCBI taxonomy): Eukaryota > Metazoa > Chordata > Amphibia > Anura > Bufonidae > Bufo > Bufo gargarizans. The sequence goes on from NC_058084.1 coordinate 332,443,079, forward strand.
CGTCATTGACGGAAGGTACGTGTCACCGAGGTTCCTGGCCTCGGTGAGATAAGAACTGGTTATTTTATGTGTCAGCCGCAGCTAGTGCTCGCTGACACTGTTTATTCTTAGTGTGGCTGAAAAGCCGATCCGGGCCGGTTCTTATTGGGAGCAGCCAAAGAGCAGGGTGGGTGGCTGTTCCCCACGTCCAGGCCAGGTTTTGGGCTGGGGTTTAAAAGCTCAGCCAGAAGCTCAGCTGGGTGTGGTATGTTCCTCCAAGTGAGAGTGGAGCTGTGAAGGCTCTGGGTTTCTAGGAGCTGCATGAGAGCCACCAGCTGGAAGCCAGGCGCCCTAAAAGCCTGCTGTGGATATCCAGGTGACATGTTTGTTTGAGTTTGCTGGACTTTTCGCTGGGTGAAAAACCACGGAGGAATTCCTGCGGTGTGAATTAACACCAGGACAAGTGTTTGTGTTATTTTGTTCTTTGTTGTGTGAATAAACACTGACTTTTGCTTTACAACCTTGTTTTTGCCTCTGTACTGCGTCCGCTTACCCTGCCTACCAGAGCGAATCCCTACACAGGTTACAGTGCAGCGTGGGCCTGGAGAAGACCAGGGAGCAGTGACTGCAGGAGAGAAAGCTGGGCATGCAGAGTGGTGATGGAGCAGGAGAGGTAAGTGAATTTATTTATTTTGGGTCTGATCTGAGGTCTGATGGGGGTCTGATCTGAGGTCTGATATGGGGGTCTGATCTGAGGTTTAAAGGGGGTCCGATATGAGGTCTGAATTGGGGGTCTCACATGGAGGTCTCATCTTAGGTTTAATGGCAGTCTGATCTGAGGATCTGGTACAGGGATCTGAGGATCTGATATGGGGGTCTAATTTGAGGATCTGATGTGGAGTTCTGATTTGAGGTCTGACATGGATTTCTGATTTGAGGTCTGATATGGGGGTCTGATTTGAGGTCTAATATGGGGGTCAGATCTGAGATTCTGATAAGGGATCTGATCTGAATGTAAGGGGGTATTTTTTTTACTGGCGCACATTTTAAGCAAGTATTTTTTTACTGGCACACATTACGGGGCATTTTTCTACTCACACACATTATAAGGAGGATTATTACTACTGGGGAACTATGGGAAGCATGATTACTAGTATGGGCACAATGGGTGTATTATTACTATTGGGTACATTGTTAACACTGGAAGATAATTATTTCTATTGTTGCGACTTTGGCAAGCATTTTTTACTGTGGGCGGCACCCTGGCACAGTATCAGTGCACTTATGTTTGGGGGACATTATGTTTACGACACTATTAGTGTCAGGGACACAATTTGATGATCAAATTTATTGGTTTACGTCACTGTGTGCCAATAATTATTGAAAAGGGGGCACTACCTGCATAGTACTAGTATTTTCATGGGGACTGTTTCTGCAGTATAGAATTGGTTAGCTCAGCAAGCACAGTATTGGGGGTGGCAGGGTGTGGTATTCAGAAGGTGGGAGGGTCATGGAAAAGTAGGAAACTAAGATGTCTGTCAACTCAGCAGAGACAAGAGAAGGCTTAAATAAATCATCATGGTGGTCTGGTCTGAATAGAGAAGATGAGGAAAGAGAATATCTACATCAGAGGAGACGTCACTGGATGTAAGAGGTATGTGTGCCGTATTACCCTGTATGTTTTGTAGTGCTGCATGTAATGTTTTCCAAGTAGGACTGGAGGTAAGGGGTCAGGTTGAGAATTTGGCATGGGGGGTGCCGTTTCAATTTTTGACTCAGGCAGCAGAAAGACCAGGTGCATCCCTGCCCCTTGCCACAATGCACTGATGGAAATGGGGCCCAAGATGAATTCTTGAACCAGGGCCCATGTGAGCACTTATCTCTACTCATTTTAACAATTGGTTTGGGTCTTAGCACTTGGACCCAGTGATCAAAACCTTGGGGGAAACCTGATGCACCACTGATTTATTTATTTGGGGGTACCCCGAGCACCGCTGATTTATTTATTTGGGGGAGACCTGAAGCCCCGCTGATTTATTTATTTGGGGGACCCTGGGCACTTCTGATTTATTTATTTGGGGGGGGACTTGAAGCACCACTGATTTATTTATTTGAGGGGTACCCTGAGCACCACTGATTTTATTTTATTCTTTGGGGCGGTACTGTGAGCACCACTGAGTTATTTATTTGAGGGGTACTGTGCGCACCACTAATTTATTTTTTAGGGGGTATTTGTTGTTTATTATTTATTTTAAAGTTATTTATTTGGTTTACAAATATTTTGTATTAATGCTAAAGTTCTGTGGTTATGAATGAATACTTGTGTATTTGAATTAACATTTGGTGTATTGGTGTCTGTGCGTGTTTTTGGTGGGTCATCAGACCCAATTCTCCAGGTGGGCCACGGGAGTTCCAGTCCGACACTGGGGTTGGCGCCATTGTATTTATGCAGACTGGTCACACATCTGCAGAGAGCAGGTATTGTAGAAAACAGCTGCTGTGTTAAAGGCATTGGAGGTAAGACAGGGCAACACTTAAATTATTGTTCATCAGCTATTGTCATATATTATTTTCATTTAGATAACAAACCATCCCATGACAATGGATTCTGTAGAGAAGAACCCTTTGTAGCAATAAAAATACATCCTGCATATCAGATATTTACATTACAATTCATAACAGTAGAAAAATTAGTTATGACGTAGCAAGGAAAAAATTGTAATGGTTGGGGGTCACCACAACATGAGGAACTGTATTAAGGGGTCACGGCTTTAGAAAGGTTGAGAACCACTGCTATAGAGGAATGCGGCTCTGCTTACAGCTTGTACCTCACTGTAGACTGTGAACAGGCACTGAGGTGTCTGACTTTTGTGTCTGATTTGTGATTAGCTTCCCTTGGCTGCAGACTAAACTTCCCCTGACTATTCTTCAGTGTTCTGGTCTAGACTGCCCTTGCTCTAGACTGCCCTTGCTCGTCCTGAGCTAAACTCCACTCCACTGCTACGGAATGGGACACTGGACTTTGGTATTAGGGTTCCTGGACATTTAAACCTCAGGAGATAAGTACTGTCTTATCATTACCTCATTGCAATTCTGTTGAAATTTGAGCTGTGTTGATCTTGCATTATTTATTTATTTATGCATATATTTATTTATTCACTGTTATTGTGGTATGTGGTATGTGTTTTTAATGTAGAAGGAGGAGAAAAACAATGACAGATACCACGGGTAGCAGCATATCCAAAATGATACAATGCTAAAATTTAAAGAGTCAGATCCTTTGCTACCTCAATATATATAAAATTTGAGGGGAAGGTATTTTGCACTGCACTGTGGTATGTTGTTACTGGGGAGGTACTTTACCCTGTACTGGGGTATTAGGTGCTGCTTGGAAGCAATGTTGTGCTGCACTGTGGTATTTTTTTGTGCTGCTAAGAGGTTATTTTATGATACACTGTGGTATTTGTTGGGTGCTGCTCGGGAGGTATTTTAGGCTGCACTGCGGTATGTGATCAGGAGGTGTTCTGTGCTGAACTGTAAAAAAAAAAATCTTGTTGCTGGGGTGATATGTTATGCTGCACTGTGTTATTTGCTTTTTGCTGCTGGGGAACTATGTTGTGCTGCACTGTGGTATTTGATACTGATAGGGGTATTATGTGCGCTGTGGTATTTGTTTGCTGGAGAGACCTGAAAAGAAAAAGTTTGAGTAGCCCTGATCTAGCCTGTTTCCAGAGTCTTCTTCCTTCCTATCTCATATTCATATGGATGTGCAATATATGATTTATTTGTTATACTAAAATTCTGAGATAACTGATCTCCTCTGTGTGAATAATACTGCCCCCTCCTTGCCACAGCAGCCTCTACAGTGAATACACAACTGAATCAGATGAAACACCAGGTTAGATGGTAGTCTGTATCAACCTGGTTTACATAGAAGCTGTATACATAAAGTAGCAGGATATTTATATTCAAGAAGACGTCCTTTTTACATTAGAAGCACACAAAAATGGTGCAGAGTTGCAGCCAGATTTGGGTTTACAAAATAGGGCACACAGGAGCCTTGCCTATTTTTGCTAAGAACACAATTCAAAGATATCAACTAATATCAATTTGCACAGAAATGTCTTAAACACTGGCTTCAACTGATATATGACAGCTTAACTTTTGCAGAGGATCAATTTTAGTTGATTTGTTGTTATTGCACAATAACATTTGCGGAAGAGACAAATACAAATAAGCAAAAGAGCATAAAGGACCCGATCTCCTGAATGTCACCTTGATTTATGAATTATTACCTGCAGGGGTTATTGTAAATGTCCATCTTTGCTGCTCACAGCAGGTTATCCGTTCAGGACCCGGAGGTGGCATCATTTTCAAGTTAGAATTATTGCTGCTATTCAAAAAATGATCAATTTGACAGCACAGATAAAATAATTAGATTCTGCTGATAGCAGCCAGAGTCACTCAGAACAAGAACTTTCACTGTTTAGCTGCTGTGATTGATGTTTGTCTTTAGCTTCAGGCACACTGGGAGAATGAATTAAATGGATTATGCAGAATGTCTACATTTTCAGCATATTCATAATTCAGTACTTAATCTTGTATCAAGTAAAATAAAGCCTCAATTTAAAAGAAAGAACATTACAGGACTGATGGCTTAGGAAAATAATTGTATGTGTAGATGATGTAAAAATGTATACGTGTCAAATATGAGGTGTGCGATAAAGGGTAAGTAAGGAAAGGGGAAAAATGAGATGTAAATTAGTTTATATTGGACGTTATAGTGCATGAAGGTTACATATCACATACCCTAAAAAAGTCTGCCTGCTGAATAATAGGTTAAAGTAGAAGTGGATCAGCACTCACTTGATGCTAATACATTTTCAGTTTATTGCCATAAACAATATATAGGCTGATGTAACGTGTTTCGGCTAAACTGCCTTTTTTAAACAAGCATTTCACATTATATAGCATTATATATATACAGACGTGGACAAAATTGTTGGTACCCTTTGGTCAATGAAAGAAAAAGTCACAATGGTCACAGAAATAACTTTAATCTGACAAAAGTAATAATAAATTAAAATTCTATAAATGTTAACCAATGAAAGTCAGACATTGTTTTTCAACCATGCTTCAACAGAATTATGTAAAAAAATAAACTCATGAAACAGGCATGGACAAAAATGATGGTACCCCTAGAAAACACAGAACATAATGTGACCAAAGGGACATGTTAATTCAAGGTGTGTCCACTAATTAGCATCACAGGTGTCTACAACCTTGTAATCAGCCATTGGGCCTATATATATGGCTCCAGGTAATCACTGTGTTGTTTGGTGATATGGTGTGTACCACACTCGACATGGACCAGAGGAAGCAAAGGAAAGAGCTGTCTCAAGAGATCAGAAAGAAAATTATAGACAAGCATGTTAAAGGTAAAGGCTATAAGACCATCTCCAAGCAACTAGATGTTCCTGTGAGTACAGTTGCACATATTATTCATAAGTTTAAGATCCATGGGACTGTAGCCAACCTCCCTGGACGTGGCCGCAGGAGGAAAATTGATGACAAATCTAAGAGACGGATAATCCGAATGGTAACAAAAGAGCCTAGAAAGACTTCTAAAGAGATTCAAGGTGAACTTCATGCTCAAGGAACATCAGTGTCAGATCGCACCATCCGTCGTTGTTTGAGCCAAAGTGGACTACATGGGAGACGACCAAGGAGGACACCATTGTTGAAAACGAATCATAAAAAAGCAAGACTGGAATATGCCAAACTACATGTTGACAAGCCACAAAGCTTCTGGGAGAATGTCCTGTGGACAGATGAGACAAAAATCGAAGTTTTTGCCAAGGCACATCAGCTGTATGTTCACAGACGAAAAAATGAAGCATATCAAGAAAAGAACACTGTCCCTACTGTGAAACATGGAGGAGGCTCTGTTATGTTCTGGGGCTGCTTTGCTGCGTCTGGCACAGGGTGTCTTGAATCTGTGCAGGGTACAATGAAATCTCAAGACTATCAAGGAATTCTAGAGAGAAATGTACTAGCCAGTGTCAGAAAGCTTGGTCTCAGTCGCAGGTCATGGGTCTTGCAACAGGACAATGACCCAAAACACACCGCTAAAAACACCCAAGAATGGCTAAGAGGAAAAAATTGGACTATTCTAAAGTGGCCTTCTATGAGCCCTGACCTCAATCCTATTGAGCATCTTTGGAAGGAGCTGAAACATGCAGTCTGGAAAAGGCACCCTTCAAACCGGACACAACTGGAGCAGTTTGCTCATGAGGAGTGGGCCAAAATACCTGCTGAGAGGTGCAGATGTCTCATTGACAGTTACAGGAAGCGTTTGATTGCAGTGATTGCCTCAAAAGGTTGCGCAACAAAATATTAAGTTAGGGGTACCATCATTTTTGTCCATGCCTGTTTCATGAGTTTATTTTTTTACATAATTCTGTTGAAGCATGGTTGAAAAACAATGTCTGACTTTCATTGGTTAACATTTATAGAATTTTAATTTATTATTACTTTTGTCAGATTAAAGTTATTTCTGTGACCATTGTGACTTTTTCTTTCATTGACCAAAGGGTACCAACAATTTTGTCCACGTCTGTATATGACATAAAATGGGCAGCACTCCGGTCTTGTAGTGAAATTTCAGTGATGTTTATTCACACCCCAAAGCAATGCAGCATTTCAGCTCTCTCAATGGAGCCTTTGTCAAGCTAGTGAACACAGTGCTCTCAACATATTTAAATAGGTGAATCTTATCAATGTAACATAATTGCTCATTAAGAATACATTTTACAAATATGAGTATAAAACATGATTATAAATCCATTACAGTGCATCAATACATGTGGACCACCATAGTGTTTACATAGTGTACAAGTGTACAGAAGAAATATGGATAACACATCCACATTCAGGTGATACATACATAATTATACTAATTATCATATAAAATGCAGCTGTGCTAAAATATAAATCAATTATAAGAGTTAAAAAAAGGGACAAACTCACGTCATGAAATCCCATAATGTGATCCGATATTGGCATCCCTTAACGGATACTGCGCAGGCGCCGGTATGCGTCATCAGTCCGCGAGAGCCTGCAACCTCTCGCGCATGCGCATAGAACGTCTGCTTCAAGTGTTACTACGCAAGTGCCGGGATGCATCCAGGACTCGCGAATTCTCTCCATATCCCACGCACACGCACTGTGCTCCCGCAACCAGTGTATCTAACTGCGCATGCCCAGGAGATCAGGAACCAATATTGTTGGTAACTACGCTCATGCGCGGTCTAAAGGGAACAGTAGTCACATAAAGCCAGATGATGTCTATGGTAATACATACACCCCGGGGGTTAGCCCAGCGCATGATCTCTATTGCGATAGGAAAACTCAGGCCAATCATAGCCCAGGTTCCAGTCACTACACCCCCGTCTCATGTGATCATAAGTGGGGAAAATGTGGATTTGCACTTGGCATACCTATAGAGTGCTGCTGACCTTTCTGCCTTTTTTGTATTGCACTCAACAGCAAAGCACCTTTTTCTAAACATGAACCAAGCCACAGGATGTATGCACCCGGACATCTTCTCGTATACACAGGGGGATAAGGCACGTATCCTACAAGGTACTGTGAGAGGTGTCACTTTTCTGTCAACTCCGTCCATATTGGACCTTGACCCCTTAGGTACGGTATGTTTCCGAGTCCTTAAGGACCCATGACATACCGGTACGTCATGAGTTTAAAATGAGATTGCGGCGCTGTGGGGGTTAATCCGAACGGGATGCCGGCTGAAATCATTCAGCCGGCATCCTGTCACAACGCCGGGGGGGGGGCATGTGACCCCCCTGTATCGGCGATCGCAGCAAACCGCAGGTCAATTCAGACCTGCGGTTTGCTGCACTTTCTGCCGATTCTGAAATCTAAAATGCCCCAAATAAAGTTTTATTAACCCCCCCCCCCGCGCGCGCGCCCGAATGATTTATGTGGGCGGGTGGTGAAGGGGGGGTGTTGCAGGCGGTGCGGGATAATAATCGTTGGTGGCCAGTGGTATACCAGGGTATACCAGGGTGTCAGCACATTGCTGACACCCTGGTATAAACGGCTGACATCGGTGATGCTGTGCCTTTGCAGCCCCCCGATGGAGAGGGAGAGAGCCCCCAGACAGCCCTGTCCTTATCCTTCCCCGTCTGTGCAGTTGTGGCTACAACTGAACAGACGGGGAAGGTTCCCATGGCAGCAGGACGCCTTCTCAGGCATCCTGCTGTCCATGGTGCTGAACAGATCTGTGCTAAAGGCATAGATCTGTTCAGATAAAGTGTAAGTAAAATACAGTACAGTACCCTATATAGTGTACTGTACTGTATTATACAGACATCAGACTCTCTGGATCGGCCGAGGAGGCATACGCCAAGCTTGCCTCCGAGTCCGAGAGTCCCAGTGAGGATGAGGATGACCCCACTTTCCTGTTGTCATCCGCATCCTCCTCAGCATCGAGTGATGACGATGAGCCCCCAAGGTGGCGGAGATGCCGCCAGGCGGAGCAAGGGGACCGCCATGTTAGGGACTCTGTGGCCCACCCTAGTATGAGCAGCTCTGGGGCTCGTACTCGTTTTCCGGCCCACCAATTAAATCCACCGGAGCCCCCTACTTGTCTGGTATACCCCAGAGCGATTTGAGCCAGTGATTCCTGCCTTTGTAGGCCAACCAGGAATCCAGATTTCCACAGTGGGCTTCACTGAATATGACTTTTTTAGTCATTTTTTCAGTGACCAACTGGTAAATCTAATGGTGGAGCAGAGGAACCTGTACGCCCAACAGTTTGTTGCTCAACACCCGGACTCCTTTTTGGCTAGGCCCGTTGGCTGCATGCCGGTCATGAGATGAGGACATTTTGGGGCCTCGTGCTGCATATGGGCCTAGTCAAGAAACCTAGTGTCAGGCATTACTGGAGTGGGGACGTCCTCTACCAGACCCCACTTTACAGTACGGCCATGACACGCTCCCGGTTTGAGGCCATCTGGAAATGCCTGCATTATTTAGATAATGCAGTATGTCCCACCCGAGGTGATCCTGCCTATGAATGCCTGTGCAAAATCAGGCCAGTCATCGATCACTTTGGGGCCAAATTTGTACAGGCCTATGTACCTGGAAGGGAGATCGAAGTTGATGAGTCTTTCATTGCGTTCAAGGGGAGACTCATTTTCCGCCAGTATGTTCCCTCAAAGCAGGCGAGATATGGCGTGAAGCTGTACAAACTTTGTGAGAGTACCTCAGGGTACACTTACAGTTTTGTGTGTACGAGGGGCGAGATTCCTGTATTCAACCCCCAGAATGTCCCCCCACTCTGGGTGTTAGCGGGAAACTTGTGTGGGACCTTATGCACCCACTGCTAGATAAGGGTTACCACCTTTACGTGGATAACTTTTATACTAGTATCCCCTTGTTCCAGTCCCTCGCTGCCAGATCCACGTCCGCTTGTGGGACCGTGCGGAAAAATCAACGTGGCCTCCCTGCCCACCCCCTCCTGGTACCTATCCCCAGGGGTGAGACCCGTGCCCTTACCACTGGAAACCTGTTGCTGGTCAGATATAAGGACAAGAGGGATGTCCTTGTACTGTCCACAATTCATGATAACGGCCTCACCCCTGTCCCTGTGCGAGGTACCGCGACAACGGTCCTCAAGCCCGATTGTATCGTACACTACAATCGGTATATGGGAGGAGTTGATCTCTCTGATCAAGTCCTCAAACTATATAATGCTATGCGTAAAACCAATGCATGGTACAAAAAAGTTGCGGTCTACTTGGTACAGGTCGAAAACCTCGAAAACTGGAGGTGCCCGGATCGTCCCTGGCCAAAACTTTCCAGGTGTGGTCCCCCATACTGGAAAGAAGGGACGGACCCAAAAAAGGTGCAGAGTGTGTCACAGGAGGGGGATAAGGAAGGACACCACTACTCAATGTGACACGTGCCCCGATCATGTGGGCCTCTGCATTATTGGTTGCTTCAGGGAGTACCACACTTCCATGGAGTACTACATTTATATCCCAATTTAGCCACTGACAATCGGATAAAAAAACTATGGTTCTCAGACTTGAGACAACCCCAAAAATTGTAAAAACTAAGATAATTTTAAAAAAGTATACAAATTAGGTATCTCCGCGTCCGTAAGAATCTCCTCTATAAAAATACCCCATGACCTAACCACCCAGATTAAAACGGTCCCAAAAGAAAAGAAATGTGCAAAAAAGAATTTTTTGTCACCTTACATAACAAAAAGTTTAAAAGCAAGCGATCAAAAAGTCATATAGCCCCCAAAATAGTGCCCATAAAACCGTCCTCTCATCCCGCAAAAAATGAGCCCCTACATAAGATAATCGGCTAAAAAACTAAAAAAAGAAATGACTTATTAGGTATCGCCGCGTCCGTCACAATCTCCTCTATAAAAATACCCCATGACCTAACCCCCCAGATTAACACGGTCCCCCCAAAAAAAAACGCTGCAAAAAAATAACTTTTTTGTCACCTTACATAACAAAAAGTTTAATAGCAAGCGATCAAAAAGTCATATAGCCCCCAAAATAGTGCCCATAAAACCATCCTCTCATCCCGCAAAAAATGAGACCCTACATAAGATAATCTGCTAAAAAACGAAAACCTAAATAATTGTAAAAAAGTAGACTTATTAGGTATCGCCGTGTCCGTAAGAATCTCCTCTATAAAAATACCCCATGAACTAACCCCCCAGATTAACACGGTCCAAACCGAATTTTTAAAACGGTGTCAAAACAGCTATTTTGGGCACTTTTCCATTTCAATCTTATTTTCCGGTAACAAAGCAAGGGTTAACAACCAAACAAAACTTAATATTTATTACCCTGATACTGCAGTTTACAGAAACGCCACATTTGTGGTCGTAAACTGTTGTATCACTAAAAGGCAGGGCGCAAAAGGAAAGGACCGACATGGTTTCTGGAAGGCCGATTTTGATGGCCTTTTTATTGACACCATGTCCCTTTTGAAGCCCCCCTGATGCACCCCTAGAGTAGAAACTCCCTAAAAGTGACCCCATCTAAGAAACTACACCCCTCGAGGTATTAAAAACTGATTTTACAAACTTTATTAACCCTTTAGGTGTTCCTCAACAGTTAATGGCAAATGGAGAAGAAATTTCAGAATAAAATTTTTTGGTAACCTTACCTCACAAAAATGTAATATAGAGCAACCAAAAATCATATGTACCCTAAAAATAGTCCCAACAAAACCGCCACCTTATCCCGTAGTTTCCAAAATAGGGTCACTTTTAGAGATTTTCTACTCCAGGGGTGCATCAGGGGGGTTGAAACAGGACACGGTGTAAATAAACTGGTCCATAAAAATCAGCCCTCCAAAAACCACACGGCGCCCCTTTCCCTCTACGCCCTACTGTGTGCCTGTATAGTAGTGTACGGCTGTTAACCCTTGCTTTGTAAGTGGAAAAAATGGGTTAAAATTGAAAATTTGGCAAAAAAATGAAATTCTCAAATTTCATCCCCATTTGCCAATAACTCTTGTGCAGCACCTAAAGGGTTAACAAAGTTCGTAAAATCAGTTTTGATTACTTAGAGGGGTGTAGTTTCTTAGATGGGGTCACTTTTATGGAGTTTCTACTCTAGGGGTGCATCAGGGGGGCTTCAAATGGGACATGGTGTAAATAAACCAGTCCAGCAAAATCTGCCTTCCAAAAACCATATGGCGCACCTTTCCCTCTACGCCCTACTGTGTGCCCGTATAGTAGTGTACGACCACATATGGGGTGTTTCTGTAAACGGCAGAGTCAGGGCAATAAAGATACAGTCTTGTTTTGCTGTTAACCCTTGCTTTGTTAGTGGAAAAAATGGGTTAAAATGGAAAATGTTGCAAAAAAATGAAATTCTCAAATTTCATCCCCATTTGCCAATAACTCTTGTGCAACACATAAAGGGTTAACAAAGTTCATAAAATCAGTTTTGAATACCTTAAGGGGTGTAGTTTCTTAGATGGGGTCACTTTTATGGAGTTTCTACTCTAGGGGTGCATCAGGGTGGCTTCAAATGGGACATGGTGTCAAAAAAAGAGTCCAGCAAAATCTGCCTTCCAAAAACCATATGGCGCACCTTTCCCTCTACGCCCTACTGTGTGCCCATACAGTAGTTTACGGCCACATATGGGGTGTTTCTGCAAACTAAAGAATTGGGGCAATAAATATTGAGTTTTGTTTGGCTGTTAACCCTTGCTTTGTTACTGTAAAAAATGGATTAAAATGGAAAATTTGCCAAAAAATCTAAATTCTGAAATGTTATCTCCATTTGCCATTGGAAAAAATGGCCTGGTCCTTAAGGTGAAATAAGGCTGTGTCCCACAGGAGTAAAAAAAAAATATTTACACCAAAAACCTGTGTTGGCTACCTCGTCCTCCACCGCCGCTTCCACCTACTCCGCTACGTCCACCGTCTCCTGAAACTCCTACTCCATATGGAACTCCACCTCATGAATTTAATTTTTTTTTTATTTGTACGTATTTTATATCATTTCACTACTTTGTCAGTTACATTTTCTGGTGAAATTCAGCAATTTTTGGGTGTGTATAGTACTACTGCTATACCAAGTAGACAGGTTTAAAAAAAAATTGGTCATTTACATTTTTGGGTGAAATTCACCAATTTTGGGGTGTATAGTACCACTGCTATACCTAGTAGGTCGGTAAAAGAAATAAAAAATTGTTATTTAATTTTTCGGGTGAAAATAACCATTTTTGGGGTGTGATGTACCACTGCTATACCTAGTAGACCGTTAAAAAAAAAAAAATTGCCTGTTACATTTTCTGGTGAAATTCGGCTATTTTTTTGGTGTGATATATCACTATTAGACTGGTAAAAAAAAAAAAAAATTGTCAGTTAGATTTTAGGGTCAAATTCACAAATTTTTGGGTGTAATATACCCCTCCTCTACCTAGTTGACAGCTTAATAAATTTCAATAATTTTAGTTTTACATTTTCGGGTGACAATAAACAATTGTTTTCTGTCATAGACCCCTGCTCCACCAAGTAGACAGGTTAATACATTTCTGTAATTTTTTTGTTACATTCTTGGGTTAACATTATACAATTTTAGACATGAATGAACCCCTGCTCTGCATAGGTGACAGGGAATAAAATTTCTGAAATGCTTCTTTAATTGATGCTCCTTTGATTCAATGCTTAAACTTAAACAAGTTGTACCACATTTGATCAGGTTGTTGATTGTGGCCTGGGGAATGTTGGTACACTCCTCCTCAATAGCTGTGGAAAGTTGCAGAATATTGGCAGGATCCAGAGCATCCCAAACATGCTCAATGGGTGACATGTCTGGTGAGTATGCTGGCCATGCAAGAACTGGGATGTTTTCAGCTTCCAGGAATTGTGTACAGATCCTTGCAATATGGGGCCGTGCATTATCATGCTGCAACATGAGGTGATGGTCGTGGATGAATGGCACAGCAATGCGCCTCAGGATCTCGTCACGGTATCTCTGTGCATTCAAAATGCCATCAATAAAATTCACCTGTGCTCATTGTCCATAACATACGCCTGCCCATACCATAACCCCACCGCCACCATGGGCCACTCGATCCACAACGTTGACGTCAGCAAACCGCTCACCCACACGACTCCACACACGCTGTCTGCCATCTGCCCTGAACAGTAAAAACCGGGACTCATCTGTGAACAGAATGCCTCTCCAACGTGCCAGACGCTATCAAATGTAAACATTTGACCACTTAAGTTGGTTACGACGACGAACTGCAGTCAGGTCCAGACCCCGATGAGGACGACGAGCATGCAGATGAGCTTCCCTGAGACGGTTTCTGACAGTTTGTGCAGAAATTCTTTGGTTATGCAAACCGATTGTTGCTGCAGCTGTCCGGGTGGCTGGTCTCAGACGATCATGGAGGTGACCATGCTGGATGTGGAGGTCCTGGGCTGGTGTGGTTACAGGTGGTCTGCGGTTATGAGGCCGGTTGGATGTACTGCCAAATACTCTGTAACGCCTTTGGAGACGGCATATGGTAGAGAAATGAACATTCATTGCATGGGCAACAGCTCTGGTAGACATTCCTGCAGTCAGCATGCCAATTGCACATTCCCTCAAACGTTGCAACATCTGTGGCATTGTGCTGTGTGATCAAACTGCATATTTCAGAGTGTCCTTTTACTGTGGACAGTCTAATGTACACCTGTGCAATATTCATGCTGTCTAATCAGCACCTTGCAAAGTCTGAATGGCTGTATTAGAAGGTTACCTTGCTAATTTGAGAATAAAAGATGGTTCCAGCATTTGTAATAACTCAGTTGCCTTTATTTATTTCTTGTAGCATGTAACGCACATGGACACAAACCTTCACCCCAGCATGGTTGATGCGTTTCGAACATAGGTGTGTTCTTAGTCGTAACCTAATGAGAGGTTCACTGCAGGGCTTCTTATATACTACCCCCTTCCAATCACTTCCGGGGGTGGGAATAGCCCAGTGCAGGTAATCTCTCATTAACTTGCCACACACCAACATTATATGTCAATAACATTCAAGGGAAATTATATGGACAAAAAACCTTATATATACAAAGCAAAGTACACCTATAAAAGTACACCTATAAATCGACATTAGTAATTAGTCATATTAGTGTATTATGCTATGAAGACCCATATGCAAATATCATCATTAATTTAGATCTGCTACACAAAAAAGACGCAACATGTGAATAAGATAAAAGGGAAAACTTTTTTTTTTAAATTGCATTGTCAAAAGCAAGATTCTTTCCCCCTTGACAAAAACATGTTTGCGTTCGCTTCAAAATTCCATGGGATAGGCATGAAAAAAATAAAAAAATGAATTTCAAAACTCAATAATAATACCCAAGTTCCTTTCTCATGTTTAAACCCGTGGGAAACCTAGTTTTTAACCTAAATATCCAGAAAGTCTCTCTTTGTAAGATCATCTTTTTAATATCTCCACCTCGGGGGGGGGGGGGATCACTTTTTCTATAGCAAAAGCCTGGAATTTCCTCAAACTGCGATCATGTAGAGATATGTAGTGTTTAGCTGCATTTATTGTACCTAGGCAGGAAGGATTAGTGATATAATTTATATGCTCTAATATTCTAGGTTTAAATTTTCTAGGCTGTAGTAGCAGGTTACCTTGCTAACTCCTATAAAGTGATACATTGAGACCTGCACTCCGTTTAAAAAGTATGGCGTTAGTGGTAGGTGAACATAGATAGTACCATAGCACACATAAGTTTATATCAGTAAAGAGCTTTTATTGGTGTGTATAGTCATAAAAAGTCCAGAAAAAAAGTAGATGTAATTGCCAGAAATACTCATTACAGTTGGACATTTTGGTCAAAAGATCTTCATCAGCACAATGATTCTTAAGCAGAAAGACAACTGGAACTTTGAATGCCCAGGATGGACATCCACAGCTCCAGTTGCCTTTCTGCTAGCTTGTTTAGCCATGCAGATTCCAAGTTCTCCTGCTCTCTCCTTATGTAGATCATGCAGAGATCTGTGAATCTCTGTAGCTTTCTAGTCCTTAGAAGAGGGAGCACAAGGACTTTGCCTCCTGCATCTAAACTCTCCTTAGAACCCCCAGCCATCATCTAGCCTCCTTCGAAGGCTGAGCAAGGATTGTTAACACTGGCTGTGTCATCCATACATAGTTATACTGGATTCAATACTTAACAATACATAACAATTTTGCACATTATATAACAAATCATTTGAAGATACACCTTGTTCTGGGGTACTGTAAATGCACATCGCCATTGCAAGCTCGATGAAGAAATTAAGCTATCCTGAAAAATTTAAGTTAGGATACAGACTATACAGAGTCTAACTTCCCGTTTATTCACAACAGTAGCAATAGAAAAATGTCTGAAGATTCACATTTTCTTTTATATCATGTGGACAGCCAGTTGCTTGTGTTGCATAACAAGTTATAAGAGCTTCTAAAGCACAGGCAGAAGAGAAATTAGCTCAGTCAGGTTAAAAAGGCGATAAGGCATTCTTCAGATACATAAATGAAAAAAGGAAACTAAAACAAGGAATTACCAAATTAAAAACAAAAGAAGTAAGGTATATGGAAGAAGGTAAAGAACTAGCTGACTGCCTCAATGAATACTTCTGTTCAGTTTTTACAAAGGAAAATGAAGGAGAAGGATCTCAGTTAGGAAAGAAGACTAATGAATCTTTTGATGCATGTGACTTTACAGAGGAAGAGGTTCTAAGTCAACTGTCTAAAATGAATACAAATAAGTCACAGGGGCCTGATGGGATACACCCAAAGCTATTAAAAGAGCTCAGCGATGAACTAGCAAAACCATTAACAGATTTATTTAACCAATCACTGGCAACAGGAGTCGTCCCAGAAGATTGGAAATTAGCAAATGATGTGCCCATTCACAAGAAAGGTAGTAGGGAGGAATCGGGCAACTATAGGCCAGTAGGCCTGACATCAATAGTGGGGAAATAATGGAAACCATACTTAAGGAGAGGATTGTGGAACATCTAAAATCCCATGGATTGAAAGATGAAAAACAGCATGGGTTTGCTTCAGGGAGATCATGTCAAACTAATCTTATAGATTTTTTTGATTGGGTGACTAAAATAATAGATGGAGGAGGTGCAGTAGACATCGCTTATCTAGACTTTAGTAAGGCTTTTGATACTGTCCCACATAGAAGGCTTATCAATAAAGTGCAGTCTTTGGGCTTGGACTCCCATATTGTTGAATGGATTAGGCAGTGGCTGAGGGACAGGCAACAGAGGGTTGTAGTCAATGGAGTATATTCAGACCAAGGTCTTGTCACCAATGGGGTACCTCAGGGATCTGTTCTGGGACCCATATTGTTTAATATCTTTATCAGCGAAATTGCAGAAGGCCTCAATTGTAAGGTGTGTCTTTTTGCTGATGACACAAAGATTTGTAACAGGGTTGATGTTCCTGGAGGGATACACCAAATGGAAAAGGACTTAGGAAAACTAGAGGAATGGTCAAAAGTCTGGCAACTAAAATTTAATGTTGATAAGTGCAAGATAATGCACCTGGGGCGTAAAAACCCAAGAGCAGTATATAAAATCAGTGATACAGTCCTAACCTCAGTATCTGAGGAAAGGGATTTAGGGATCATTATTTCAGACTTAAAGTTAGAAAGACATGTCATAGAGCAGCAGGAAATGCTAGCAGAATGCTTGGGTGTATAGCAAGAGGAATTACCAGTAGAAAGAGGGAGGTGCTCATGCCGCTCTACAGAGCACTAGTGAGACCTCATTTGGAGTATGGTGCTCAGTACTGGAGACCATATCTCCAGAAGGATATTGATACTTTGAAGAGAGTTCAGAGAAGAGCTACTAAACTGGTACATGGATTGCAGGATAAAACTTACCAGGAAAGACTAAAGGACCATAACATGTATAGCTTGGAATAAAGACGAGACAGAGGGGATATGATAGAAACTGTTAAATACATAAAGGGAATCAACAATGTAAAATAGGAGAGAATATTTAAAAGAAGAAAACTGCTACAAGAGGACATAGTTTTAAATTAGAGGGGCAAAGGTTTAAAAGTAATATTAGGAAGTATTATTTACTGAGAGAGTAGTGGATGCATGGAATGGCCTTCCTGCAGAAGTGGTAGCTGCAAATACAGTGAAGGAGTTTAAGCATGCATGGGATAGGCATAAGGCCATCCTTCATATAAGAAAGGGCCAGGGGCTATTCATAGTATTCAGTATTTTGGGCAGACTAGATGGGCCAAATGGTTCTTATCTGCAGACACATTCTATGTTTCTATGTTTCTAGTGAACAGATGGCACCAGGATGCAATATCAGAAAAAAGCACCACCGATGGAGTCCCAAAAGTGCACTGCGCATGTGCAGCCGCACTCCATTCATTTTCTTTTAGACCGCCAAAAATAGCCAAGCACTGGCTCGGCTATTTCCGTCGAGCCTATAGAAGTGAATGGGAGTGGTGGCCAGTCATGCACGGTGCACTCTTATTCACTTCTATGGGAGCGTGCTTGGTGGTCACTGGACTGGAGTCCTCCAGCCACCACTTTGTGTGGCTCCGTTCCCTATATAGGTGCGGGTCCCAGTGGTGGAACACGCACCTATATCGACAATGGGGGTATATCCTAGCGATATATACCCCCCATTGTCTGTGATGAGACAACCCCTTTAAGGAGTTGCTGCTAATGTCTTTTTGACAAATACCACATGACAACTTGTGTGATCTCGTGGCACCCAAAGGACCTACATACTGTAATATTAGGCATGAGGTTATAGCCACTGTGTAGAGATAAGCAAATTAATGCTAACAAATATATTCACATCATCAGCAGGCTTCTTTATTTGTGTGGGGCTGTCCCTGCAGGTGAAGAAGGGTCTATCTGCTGCAAGATTGACAGGGCCGGACATTCAGCACAACCCTGACAATTTTCTGCCTGCACTGCTGCTCCAATTAGCAGAGCAAGGGCTCAGGCATGAAATTGTCAGCTAAGTGTCCAGCCCTGTAAATCTAGCAGCTGGTTGGTGCTTCTTCACCTGCAGGGACAGCCACACACCAATAAAGAAGCCTGCTGATGAGGTGAATATATTAGTTAGAACCAATTTGCTCATCTCTAATACACACACATTGGCAATAACCTCCTGCCCAATATTATAGTATGTAAGTCCCTTGACGCCGCAATGGTGCGGCCCTGTCATGTGTCCTCTCCTTCCCTCCTCCCGTCGCCGCTGCGCTCACATTGCGCTCCACTGGGCGACGCTGCATTCCAGGTTGCGTGTGTGATGACGCGGCGACGTGGGGAGGTGGACGAGGGACGCATGGCGCGGTGCATGCGCGTGGCCGATGGGGAGACGCTGACGCGGGCGCACTCGGCTGATCCATGGCGGTGAGATCCACTAGTTTTTAAAGTTTAATAAGATGCAGCTGTATCATGATTCAGCAATTTTAACTCTTAGTATATTGAGCACTTTTGTATCTACACTTGAGAAATTAGATGTTGGACATAAGGGGCACAGACACAGTATATTTGACTACTCTGTATAAATGAATAATATTGAGGATGTATGATCTACACTATTGATTGATGTTATAGAACTTTTATGCAGATTTTACTACTTTGATATGGATAAACAATGCACACAGAAAGTCATGTGATAATGTGACGTTTGATGATCATGTGATTTTATTGTTAACATGTGGTTTCACTGATTGCACTGAGTTTGTAATGAATTGTGGGTATATAAACCCCACAGTAAAGCACTGTTGTAGCTTGACAAAGGCCTCATTGAGAAGGCCGAAACGTTGCTGGGAATAAAGTTTGGGGTCGTTACCCTATCACCAAAAGCTGGAAGTGCTGCCTCTTCATTCGTTGAATATATGTCTTGGAGGAAAAGCCTGCCTCTGTGAGGAATTTTGCACCCAGTACACAACTTCTGACTGTGCTGCTGCAATATTTGTGGTATATTATATATATATATATATATATATATATATATATAATAACAAAAAAAGGGCAGCACTCCATCAAGTAAAAAATGAAAAAATACTTTAATTACCCATATGGGACAAGCGACGTTTCGGCTCAATGTGTGAGCCTTTCTCAAGCCTTGAGAAAGGCTCACACATTGAGCCGAAACATCGCTTGTCCCATATGGGTAATTAAAGTATTTTTTCATTTTTTACTTGATGGAGTGCTGCCCTTTTTTTGTTATTTTATCTATTTGGATTGGCTTTTATCCGCATTGGGCCAGTTGCACCCACATTCTCCATTGACGGTGCTGCCACTGAATCTTTTTTCTGCATATATATATATATATATATATATATATACATACAGGTCCTTCTCAAATAATTAGCATATTGTGATAAAGTTCATTATTTTCTGTAATGTACTGATAAACATTAGACTTTCATATATTTTAGATTCATTACACACCAACTGAAGTAGTTCAAGCCTTTTATTGTTTTAATATTTATGATTTTGGCATACAGCTCATGAAAACCCAAAATTCCTATCTAAAAAAATTAGCATATCATGAAAAGGTTCTCTAAACGAGCTATTAACCTAATCATCTGAATCAACTAATTAACTCTAAACACCTGCAAAAGATTCCTGAGGCTTTTAAAAACTCCCAGCCTGGTTCATTACTCAAAACCGCAATCATGGGTAAGACTGCCGACCTGACTGCTGTCCAGAAGGCCATCATTGACACCCTCAAGCAAGAGGGTAAGACACAGAAAGAAATTTCTGAACGAATAGGCTGTTCCCAGAGTGCTGTATCAAGGCACCTCAGTGGGAAGTCTGTGGGAAGGAAAAAGTGTGGCAGAAAACGCTGCACAACGAGAAGAGGTGACCGGCCCCTGAGGAAGATTGTGGAGAAGGACCGATTCCAGACCTTGGGGGACCTGCGGAAGCAGTGGACTGAGTCTGGAGTAGAAACATCCAGAGCCACCGTGTA
Organism: Bufo gargarizans; assembly: GCF_014858855.1. Taxonomy (NCBI): domain Eukaryota; kingdom Metazoa; phylum Chordata; class Amphibia; order Anura; family Bufonidae; genus Bufo; species Bufo gargarizans. Next base: position 332,463,595 of record NC_058084.1, read on the forward strand.
CAGGCGTGTGCAGGAAATGGGCTACAGGTGCCGCATTCCCCAGGTCAAGCCACTTTTGAACCAGAAACAGCGGCAGAAGCGCCTGACCTGGGCTACAGAGAAGCAGCACTGGACTGTTGCATGTCATTCGGAAATCAAGGTGCCAGAGTCTGGAGGAAGACTGGGGAGAGGGAAATGCCAAAATGCCTGAAGTCCAGTGTCAAGTACCCACAGTCAGTGATGGTCTGGGGTGCCATGTCAGCTGCTGGTGTTAGTCCACTGTGTTTTATCAAGGGCAGGGTCAATGCAGCTAGCTATCAGGAGATTTTGGAGCACTTCATGCTTCCATCTGCTGAAAAGCTTTATGGAGATGAAGATTTCATTTTTCAGCACGACCTGGCACCTGCTCACAGTGCCAAAACCACTGGTAAATGGTTTACTGACCATGGTATTACTGTGCTCAATTGGCCTGCCAACTCTCCTGACCTGAACCCCATAGAGAATCTGAGGGATATTGGGAAGAGAAAGTTGAGAGACGCAAGACCCAACACTCTGGATGAGCTTAAGGCCGCTATCGAAGCATCCTGGGCCTCCATAACACCTTAGCAGTGCCACAGGCTGATTGCCTCCATGCCACGCCGCATTGAAGCAGTCATTTCTGCAAAAGGATTCCCGACCAAGTATTGAGTGCATCACTGAACATAATTATTTGAAGGTTGACTTTTTTTGTATTAAAAACACTTTTCTTTTATTGCCTGGATGAAATATGCTAATTTTTTTAGTTAGGAAATTTGGGTTTTCATGAGCTGTATGCCAAAATCATCAATATTAAAACAATAAAAGGCTTGAACTACTTCAGTTGGTGTGTAATGAATCTAAAATATATGAAAGTCTAATGTTTATCAGTACATCGGCTCTTACTCTGGACAGCCAAGGTGCAAGGTGGGTGGCTGTTCCCCATGTTCCAGGCCGGGTTTTGGTTTGGGATAAAAACACAGCCAGCAGTCTCAGCTGTGTGGATTATCCTCCATCTGAATACTGGAGCTTTGTCAGTCTGTGTGTTGGAGCCTGAGAGTTTGGGCCAGGACTAAGGTCTGCTATATTGTTTGGGAAAAAGCACATGGACTTCTGCTTCACCCAAGGACTTGTGTGCTGCAGCCTGGTGTGAACAAACACCAGACTCAAGGTGACTGTTTTTCCTTGAAACAATTTTTTTGTTGTCACTTTACTTATGTGTGAATAAAACACTGCACTGTTTAAGTTAAAGACGTGGTCATTGCCTCTGTACTGTGTCCGCAAGCCTGTCTACCAGAGAAAATCCCCACAATTGGTGTTAGATGCAGGCAAACGCAGTGAGACAGGCCTGAAGGCCAAAAAATGTTTGTTTTTCCCCGACACAAGCGCATGTCATACATTAAGCCAGCAAGGTTACGGCCAGTGTCCCTTGACAAAATGGAGGTGGTCGTGAAGGCCCTCGTGGAGGCTAACTTGCAGCAGCGGGAGGCTAACAAGCAGCAACAAGAAACTAACCAGCTGCTATTGCAACATGTAATGGCGTTGCAGGCGGCAGGAGCGTCCCAGACGTCCACGATTGTCCGGAAAGCTGTCTGCATGGCGATTCCGAAGATGACCCCCTCGAATGACGTCGAGACCTATCTGGCGGTCTTCGAAAAAGTGGCCGTGAGGGAATAGTTACCCCAAGACCAGTGGGCTGAGGTCGTTGCTCCGTTCCTGGTGCTGTTCCTGGTGTCTGGTCCCCAGCAAGTATTGTTTGATCTCCCCGATAAACTAGCGGTCGACTACCTGACAGAAAAAGGTGAGATCCTGGCAAAACTCGGGGTGAATGCATTGGTCCGGGCCTAGAGGGTGCATCAGTGGAAATTTTACCCGACTGAACCTGCCAGACCCCAATATTATGATCTGCTGCACCGATTGCAAAAATGGCTGCAGCCTGACATCTTGACTCTCACTGCTATGTTGGCTCGGCTGTTGGTGGATGTAATTTGGAGGGCTTTGCCTTACCCTCTCCAGCACTAGATCAGCTAGGTGTCTCCGAATAATGCCTTGGAGATGTTCAACTGGTGGAGCGCTATGAGGCCACCAGAAATCTGCAGGGAGGTTCTTTTGGGAGGGGGCCAGCTAAACCCCGTAAATCTCCACTCCAAACCCGGCGGCGGGTGCCAGCCAAACCTGCCTGGGACCATCCCCCCTGCAGATCCAGCCCCTGTGGTCTGCTGGTGGTGTCACGAACCTGGACATATAAGAGCCGACTGTCCCCACCGGGGTGAACCCATGGATACCAACTATGGCTACCGCCACTCATTGTATGCCAGGAAGCTATAGGCCACAGGTACCTCCGAGACTGTAGACAATAGTCACCTGTGCCAGGTGGAAGTGAGGGACGCTCTAGCAGTGGCACTGCTGGATTCAGGGAGCCTGGTGTCCCTGGTAAGAGCTGCCCTGGTGCGGCCCGCCGAGTATACTGGACAAAAAGTCGGCGTTGTTTGTATTCATGGGGACTTAAAGGAGTATCCCACCACCCTGGTCTCTCTGTCAACGGTGGCCGGCAGGTGGATGCATGAGGTGGCCACAAAATTACCGTATGAGTTGATAATTGGGAGAGACTTCCTAGATTTCAGATTTCACAGCACTCTGGCCGGATACGAAAGTTACTGATACCCGGGAGACAAATGTAACCCTAGCACAGTGGCCTGGCTCAGGGGGGAGGCCAGAACCTTGGGAACCTGAGTCAGAAGTGCCAGCAGTAGGGGAGACAGCCACTTCAGTGGAGGAGGGGCAGACAACCCCGCTAAGTGTGATGGTGGGAGACGTGGAGGACTTGCCGCCAGGTCCTGAGCTAGCAGACCTCAATGTCTCTGGGAATAATTTTGGTACAGCACACCACCTGGACCCGACTCTATCCCGAGCCTGGGAGAATGTGGTCGTAGATGGGGGTGAGCCGCAACAACCGGGGGCCGAGTCTATGTTCCCCCGTTTTGTGGTTCATCAGGAGATGCTGTACCGGGTAAATAAACTACAAGGTGAGCACATTGTACAGCTGGTGGTGCCCAAGGCCTATCGCAAGCTCGTGTTGGAGTTAGCCCACCAACATGTTCTTGGGGGACACCTGGGCCAGCAGAAAACGCAGGACTGGATTCTACAGCGGTTCTACTGGCCCAGTGTGTTCAGAGAGTTGGAAGAGTATTGCAAGTCTTGCCCAACCTTCCAGATAACCAGCCCCCAGCCACATTTCCGTAGTCCTCTGGTCCCTCTCCCGATTATTGAGGTTCCATTCGAGCGGATCGCTATGGATCTCGTAGGCCCAATACCGAAGTCCGCAAGAGGGCACCAACACATCTTGGTCATCCTCGACTACTCCACTCGGTACCCGGAGGCGGTGCCACTGCATCATACATCAGCCAAACTCATAGCTAAGGATTTAATGGAGATGTTTTCTCGAGTGAGTCTGCCTAAGGAGGTTCTGACTGACCAAGGGACCCCGTTTATGTCCAAGGTCATGAGGGAACTCTGTAAGTTGCTCCACATAAAACAGTTACGGACGTCTGTGTATCATCTGCAAATGGATGGCCTGGTAGAAAGGTTTAATCAAACATTAAAAACATTCAGGTCTGTTGGATGTCGCAAAAGAGGCGTGGGAACAACAACCCACACCGCACAAAAGTGTTGTTGAGTATGTCACCCAGATGCAAGGACGGATGGAAACAGTGTTACCTCTGGTTAGGGAGCATATGGAGGCAGCACAGCGAGCCCAGAGTAGGATCTATAATCGGCAGGCTCGGGTCCGGTCCCAGGTGATCGGGTATTGGTGCTGGTACCAACCGTAGACATTAAGTTCCTAGCTAGGTGGCAGGGGCCCTACGAGGTACTTGAAAAAATTAGAGAGGTAGATTACAAGGTACATCAGCCGGGGAGGCGAAAGCCGGAGCAGGTGTACCATGTGAATCTGCTCAAACCCTGGAAAGATCGGGAAGACGGCCCACTTCCAGGGTTTCTAGGGGAAGCGGATTCAGTCTCTCTGTCTGAAGAAAGGGAAGCGGCTGCCACAGTGAAAATTGTACTCCGTCCACATCGTCGGTATGCTTCGGCATACTTAGACAATATCGTTATCCACAGCACCGACTGGGAAAGTCACCTACCTAAAGTACAGGCTGTAGTGGACTCCGTTCCTGGGAATGGTGGGATACTATATGAGGTTTGTCCCCCACTTTGCTACAGTCGCTGCACCATTGACAGGTCTTTTGAAGGGACGCAAGTCAGTGACGGTTCAGTGGAATGAGCAGGCGGTGTCCCTGGTGTTGGTTATGCCCGACTTCAAGAGGGAGTTTATGGTACAGACAGATGCCTCTGAAGTAGGCCTCGGAGCTGTACTCTCTCAGGACATTAATGGGGAGGAGCATCTCATTGTTTTCTTGAGCCGCAAACTTACCCCAGCCGAGACTAGGTACAGTATAGTGGAGAGAGAGTGCCTGGCCATAAAGTGGGAACTCTAGTCTCTCCGCTATTACCTGTTGGGAAGAATGTTCCATCTGCTACCGACCACTACCTTCTCAAGTGGATGAGCCAAGCCAATGAGAGGAATGCTCGGGTCACCAGGTGTTTTTTGTCTCTACAGAACTTTAAGTTTTCCGTGGAACATAGGGAAGGCAGCTTACAGGGTAATGCAGATGCCCTGTCCCAGGTACACTGTCTGGCAAATGTTAACCCCCTCAGGGTTGAACAAAGGCAGGAGGTATGTAGGAAAGCGCAAGGGGCCGTCATTGACGGAAGATATGTGTCACCGAGGTTCCTGGCCTTGGTGAGGTAAGAGCCGGTAATTTTAAGTGTCAGCGGCAGCTAGTGCTGACTGACACTATTAATTATTTTGTGTGGCTGTAAAGCCGATCCGGGCCGGCTCTTACTGGGAGCAGCCAGCCAAAGTGCAGGGTGGGTGGCTTCTCCCCACGTTCCAGGCCGGGTTTTGGTTTGGGATAAAAACCCAGCCAGCAGTCTCAGCTGTGTGGATTATCCTCCATCTGAATACTGGAGGTTTGTCAGTCTGGGTGTTGGAGCCTGAGAGTTTGGGCCGGGACTAAGGCCTGCTATATTGTTTGGGAAAAAGCACAAAAGCAGGTGGACTACTGCTTCACCCAAGGACTTGTGTGCTGCAGCCTGGTGTGAACAAACACCAGATTCAAGGTGACTGTTTTTCCTTGAAACTGTCTTTTTGTTGTCACTTTACTTTTGTGTGAATAAAACACTGCACTGTTTAAGTTAAAGATGTTGTCATTGCCTCTGTACTGCGTCCGCAAGCCTGTCTACCAGAGCAAATCCCCACTATATATATATAGAGAGAGAGAGAGAAAGAGAGAGAAAGTGAGAGTTGGCTGATATTATGCGGAAGGTAAGTTGGTCCTGCAATTGTTCTTTAGCTTGCTCCTTTTATGCTACTGGCACCCTGGCTGACCATAAAGTAGTGGACTGTTAGCAACTGATAAGCAGATCTGTGAATGCTTTATAGGGACCATATGGATATCTCAACAATACATTAGTTTTAGACCACTACATTATGCTTTTTAGTGGTGTCTTGAATGTGATTTTTTTTTTGTTGGGAGCAGGGGGCACATACCAGGCACAATAGCATCTGCTGGTGCTTTTTTCTTAGTTTATATAAAGCGATCTCTCTTGGTGACAGAATCCCTTTCATTTTCTGGAAAGGTTTTCAGCATTGCATTCTCATAAATGGTGCTATTGCGGGTGTACAAGACATTTAAACTAAATTATTACTCTGAGGCAAAGATTGCAAGAAAGATTGCAAAGCAAAGATTGAAGTAATGTTCTACAGAGCCATGATAGTCCAAATATTCTTCTAAGAGGCTTTTAGCTAAGATGCTTTTAGAGATAGAAGAATCATACAGGGATGAGGACAGTTTATGTTAGGAAGACAAATTAACCGTGCAGCCACAGAAAAAATAGCAACAAATGGATTGAACAAAATTGTTACAGGGGTATTTTTTTACCTTATAATGGACATAATGCATCAAAGATAGATAAGATTTTCAAGGGATATCAGAAGATGTATATAAAGTAAAATCTAAACTTCCACAGATGAAAAAAACAATATTCACATTGGCATCAAGAGCATCTATTTGGTGTTGTGCCATCTTTTTTAACTACAAGAATGGAGCAGTATACAGCATTACTCTTGTCATCTAAATGTCAAAAGCTTTGATGGGATTCATTAGTCACCAATTGAATCCATTGTACCAGAATGCTCGAGTGAACAGAACCTAAGATTTTAGGATTATTACATCTGGTCATATGAAGTCATCTAAAGGACAGGAACATCTCTTTTTTTATCTTTATAAGAATAAAGCATATACAAACCGTTTCCTTTTTTTTCTTCTTCATACAAAATTACAGTTCAGAATTATTATTATTTTAGCTTCACCTTAACCACGCATTACCCACCCTCCCTACCCTTGTGATGCGTCTCGAATCCCTCTATCACTCTAATAATAGCGAGAGAGGAGGAAAAGAGGGCTATGGAAGAAGATGGGGAAAAAAAACATGGAGAGTTAAAAGATAAAAAAATGGAGGTGAGGACGTTTAATACCTCCAAGCCTTCCATATCTTAAACAATGTTTCCTGTTTCTTTGCTTATATAGAATATTTTCATAATTTTTTAACTCTATTGACCAAATTTATCAATGCATTCAAATTTGGAACATTCCGTGAGAACCAGACTCAAGTAATCAAGAGTCTAGCCAAAAACAGTATTCTACTCAAAAGAATCGTTTTATATTTATGGCAATTTACCTTAGAAAGATCACTTCAACCATAAAATCGAATGAGTCTCAATTTATGGGTAACAAAGTTTTAAATCGCAGACCAGTATTGTTCAAGTTCTGGGCAGGACCAAAGCATATGTAGGTGATCAGCCCCAGGTAAATCACACTGTGGACACTTAGAAGTTAGAACTATCTCTTTAACCCATTTATTAAGCCATAAGGGCGTAACATATAATCTATGCAAAATATTAAATTGTACCAAAATGTGATTAAAATTGTGAGGTATTAAACTTAAATTGATAAATATATTCCCCCAACCCTCTACTTGAATCCTTGGGCAATCAACTCCCCAGGCCTTTTGTCCGGGTGATTGTGTTTTAATAAATAGTGCCTTAAGTAGTAATTTATACAATTGTGCAATCTTAAACCTTTGATCTAAATTCCCTAACAAATCAATTAAAACAGTAGAAATATCTATCTCCAAAAGTAATTTATCCTTTACACTACATAGTGCAGAACGCAACTGCAAATATCTGAACTAGGTTAAGTTATCCATAGTCTCCCTTTGTGCTAACACCGAGAACAGAAGTATCTCTCTATTCTTCACTGCCTAACATATAACAAAATATTATTTTTTTACAAAATTGGTCCCCGGCTAATTTATCTAAGGCTTGTAATTGGAAATTCTGCCAGAGAGGAGTACACTGGAGAGGTCCTTATATTCAAAGCCATTTCTAATAGTATCCCATTACTTAGATAGTAACTTTTTAGCCTCACTGTACTCCTGTTGACCATTAATCAATTGCCCAGATTCCAATAGTGTGAATATGTTGTTATACAAAGATCTCCTCACCAAAGTGCTACACAATACACTTTTCTCCCATTCACGATATAATCATAGTTGCCCGGCTAGTTCCCTTGAAGTAGGGAAGATTCAATCCTCCCTGCTCCAATGGCTTGTATAGATATCCCAATTTAAGCCTTACCCGCTTTCTTCCCCACAACAGATCATTACTGATTCTCTCATTGAGTTTAAAAAATGCTCTATCCATATGGGTGAATTCCTAAGGATATAAAGGAGTTAGGGTAAAATCACCATCTTCACCAGGGATACTCTGTAAGCTTTTGATAAGGAAAGTCGAAGCCATATCCCAATTTTTGATCCCAGTGTAGTTAACAATGGAATCAGATTAAGCTGAACAAATCTTCAATCTTAGGGGATATAATCATACCCAAGTATTGAAAGGAATGAGAAGCATTCAAGTTGCTCGAAGTTCCCTTAACAGAGAGGACAAAAGCATCCACTGGCATAAGATAAGGTTTTTGAGCAATTTATATCTAGGCCTGAGACTTTGCCAAAAGAGTTACCTATTCGGATGAGTCTTGGGAGCATTGCACTAGTATTATCCATAAAGAATAAAACATTGTCCGCATATGAGTAAATACGATCGTCCACCCTCAATGTTCCAAATCCTTCAATCTTAGAATCCTGCCTAACAGCCAAGGCTAGGGGTATAATATAAATATCAAATAACAATGGGGAGAGTAGACAACCTTGACTAGTACCCCTATTCAAAGTAAAGTTCATTGTCAAGCTCCCATTAATATTCAGTCTGGCCAGCGGATAATTATACAACAGCTTAACCCCTTAAGGACACAGCCTTTTTACACCTTAGGACCAGGCCATTTTTTGCAAATCTGACCAGTGTCACTATAAGTGCTGATAACTTTAAAACGCTTTGACTTATCCAGGCCGTTCTGAGATTGTTTTTTCGTCACATATTGTACTTCATGACACTGGTAAAATGAAGTTAAAAAAAATATTTTTTTTGCACCAAAAAATACCTAATTTAACAGAAATTTGGAAAAATTAGCAAATTTCAAAGTTTCAGTTTCTCTACTTCTGTAATACATAGTAATACCCCTAAAAATTGTGATGCCTTTACATTCCCCATATGTCTACTTCATGTTTGAATTATTTTGGGAATGATATTTTATTTTTTGGGGATGTTACAAGGCTTAGAAGTTTAGAAGCAAATCTTGAAATTTTTCAGAAATTTACAAAAACCCAATTTTTAGGGACCACTACAGCTCTGAAGTCACTTTGCGAGGCTTACATAATAGAAACCACCCAAAAATGACCCCATTCTATAAACTACACCCCTCAAGGTATTCAAAACTGATTTTACAAACTTCGTTAACCCTTTAGGTGTTGCACAAGAGTTATTGGCAAATGGGGATGAAATTTGAGAATTTAATTTTTTTGGCTAATTTTCCATTTTAACCCATTTTTTCCACTAACAAAGCAAGGGTTAACAGCCAAACAAGACTGTATCTTTATTGCCCTGACTCTGCCGTTTACAGAAACACCCCATATGTGGCCGTAAACTACTGTACGGGCACACAGCGGGGCGTAGAGTGAAAGGTGCGCCGTATGGTTTTTGGAAGGCAGGTTTTGCTGGACAGTTTTTTTGACACCATGTCCCATTTGAAGCCCCCCTGATGCACCCCTAGAGTAGAAACTCCAAAAAAGTGACCCCATCTAAGAAACTACACCCCTCAAGGTATTCAAAACTGATTTTACAAAGTTTGTTAACCCTTTAGGTGTTGCACAAGATTTAATGGAAAATAGAGATACAATTTCAAAATTTCACTTTTTTGGCAGATTTTCCATTTTAATATTTTTTTTCCAGTTACAAAGCAAGGGTTAACAGCCAAACAAAACTCATTATTTATGGCCCTGATTCTGTAGTTTACAGAAACACCCCATATGTGGTCGTAAACTGCTGTACGGGCACACAACAGGGCGCAGAAGGAAAGGAATGCCATACGGTTTTTGGAAGGCAGATTTTGCTGGACTGGTTTTATTGACACCATGTCCCATTTGAAGCCCCCCTGATGCACCCCTAGAGTAGAAACTCCATAAAAGTGACCCCATCTAAGAAACTACACCCCTCAAGGTATTCAAAACTGATTTTACAAAGTTTGTTAACCCTTTAGGTGTTGCACAAGATTTAATGGAAAATAGAGATACAATTTCAAAATTTCACTTTTTTGGCAGATTTTCCATTTTAATATTTTTTTTCCAGTTACAAAGCAAGGGTTAACAGCCAAACAAAACTCATTATTTATGGCCCTGATTCTGTAGTTTACAGAAACACCCCATATGTGGTCGTAAACTGCTGTACGGGCACACGGCAGGGCGCAGAAGGAAAGGAATGCCATACGGTTTTTGGAAGGCAGATTTTGCTGGACTGGTTTTATTGACACCATGTCCCATTTGAAGCCCCCCTGATGCACCCCTAGAGTAGAAACTCCAAAAAAGTGACCCCATTTTAGAAACTGCGGGATAAGGTGGCAGTTTTGTTGGTACTAGTTTAGGGTACATATGATTTTTGGTTGCTCTATATTACACTTTTTGTGCGGCAAGGTAACAAGAAATAGCTTTTTTGGCACCGTTTTTTTTTTTTTATTTACAACATTCATCTGACAGGTTAGATCATGTGGTAATTTTATAGAGCAGGTTGTCATGGACGCGGCGATACCTAATATGTATACAATTTTTTTTATTTATGTAAGTTTTACACAATGAATTAATTTTTAAAACAAAAAAAAGTTTTAGTGTCTCCATAGTCTAAGAGCCATAGTTTTTTTAGTTTTTGGGCGATTATCTCAAGTAGGGTCTCATTTTTTGCGGGATGAGATTACGGTTTTATTGGCACTATTTTGGGGTGCATATGACTTTTTGATCGCTTGCTGTTAAACTTTTTGTGAAGTAAGATGACAAAAAATTGCTTTTTTTACACCGTTTCTTTTTTTTTTTTTTACGGTGGTCACCTGAGGGGTTAGGTCATGTGATATTTTATAGAGCCGGTCGATACGGACGCGGCGATACCAAATATGTATACTTTTTTTTTATTTATGTAAGTTTTACACAATGATTTCATTTTCGAAACAAAAAAAATCATGTTTTAGTGTTTCCATAGTCTAAGAGCCATAGTTTTTTCAGTTTTGGGGCGATTATCTTGGGTAGGGTATGATTTTTGCGGGATGAGATGACGGTTTGATTGTTACAATTTTGGAGTACATACAACTTTTTTGATCACTTTTATTAACTTTTTGGGGAAGTAAGGTGGGCAAAATTTCAATTTCATCATAGTTTTTAATTTTTTATTTTTATGTCGTTCACCGTTTGGGTAAAGTAACATGACCGTTTTATAGATCAGGTCGTTACGGACGCGACGATACCAAACATGTGTAGGGAATTTCATTTTTTTTATTTTTAATCAGTGATAAATGTGTTTTTTGATTTTTACTTTATTTTCACTTTTTTTCACTTTCTTTTTGACCCAGACCCACTTGGTTCTTGAAGATCCAGTGGGTCTGATGTCTGTATAATACAGTACAGTACAATATATAGTACTGTACTGTATTTTACACTTTGTCTGAACAGATCTATGCCTTTCAGCACAGATCTGTTCAGCACCATGGACAGCAGGACGCCTGAGAAGGCGTCCTGTTGCCATGGGAACCTTCCCCGTCTGCTCAGTTATGGTCAGAACTGCGCAGACGGGGAAGGGTAAGGACGGGGCTTGGGGGGCTGCCTGGAGGCTCTCTCCCTCTCCATTCGGAGGGGCTGCAAAGGCACAGCAGCCCCCCGATGGGAGAGGGAGGGAGCTCCCTGCGCTGTTAACCTTTTCCATACAGCGGTCCGTACGGACCGCTGTATGGAAAGGGTTAAACGGCTGACATCGCATCACCGATGTCAGCCGTTTATACCAGGGTGCCAGCAATGTGCTGGCACCCTGGTATGCCCACTAGACGCCAACGATTACGCAATGGGAGGCGGGCGGGGGATCGCGATCCCGCCTGCCGCACCGCCCGCCTCCCGCACTGCCCGCAACCCTCCCCCTGCACCTCCCACCCGGCAAAAATCACTAAGGGGTGCAGGGGGGGGATACAGATATATTTTCGGCATACTAAAGTTTCTGATCCCCGCGGTCAGGGACCGCGGGGATCAGAAACTGCAGAAATCGCAGCAAACCACAGGTCTGAATTGACCTGCGGTTTGCCGCGATCGCCGACATGGGGGGGTCACGGGACCCCCCGGCGCATTTAGCCTAGGTGCCTGCTCAATGATTTGAGCAGGCACCGGGTTCCGATCACTGCCAGCCGCACGGCAGTGATCAGAAATACACAGGGCGTACATGTACGCCCTGTGTCCTTAAGTACCAGGGCACAAGGGCGTACCTGTACGCCCTATGTCCTTAAGAGGTTAATCATATCTATAAACCTGCCTCCAAAACCCATTGTGCCTAAAACTTTCCAGAGGAATGTCCACTCCACCCTGTCAAACGCCTTAGAGGCATCCAAAGACAAGAGGAAGCGGGAGGTTCCCCCGGGAGGCTGAATGTTCGCAAACAGGCTATGGAGATTTTAATGAGTACCCTTATTTGAAATAAACCTGTTCTGGTCTGGATGTATAATTGAAGAGATAACCTTGGAGAGCCTTGTAGTCAAAATCCTTAAAAGAAGCTTCACATTAGTGTTCAATAGGGATATAGATCTATATGACCCCAAATCTAGAGGGTCCTTACCTTTTTTCAGTATTAATATTATTAAATCTTCTGTCATTGATTCTGGTAGGGTCCCATCTTCCAATGAGTCAGCGAATACCCTCAAGAGACAAGGGAGGATAATCTCTCTGTATTTGCGGTATAATTCATATGGAAATCCATTTGACCCAGGGGAGGAGTTACCAGAGCATGCTGTAATTGCAGCCTCTAGTTCCTGTAAGGAAAAATCTGCCTTCCCTTTGATTGTCTGTAAGGACTGGAAAGGAAATGACATCCAGATAGAAGTCCATAATTTAATCCGCAATATTACTATCTGCTTTATATAAATCAAAAAAATGCTTCAAAAAAATTTCCTTTATACCTTCTTGATCACTAACAATTTTACCATCAATTAAAAGGATGTTATTTATCAGTTTTTTTGTTCCTGATTGGAAATAACCCTTAACATGGAATATGCCTGACTTGCGTTCTGAATGGCTTTTCTATTTTCTTCTGTCTTATTTCTAGAAAAGTAATTAATGGCTAATATAGCTACTTATTTTAAAGCCTTCTCCTTAATACGATAGCCTTTCCTTAAGTTAGCAATGTTACAGACCAAAATCCCCCTCATGAAGGCCTTAAATGCGTACCATACTACTTCGGTTTTAGCTGAATTATGGTTAATATCCAAAATAGCACAATTTCCAGTTGTATTACTTCATAATTATCCATTAGGGACATCCAATAAGGGTTTCATCTAAACGGGCGTCTTACCATGTCTCTATCATGGGCCATGCAAAGCTCAAGGGAGAGAGGTACATGGTCCAAGAGAGACCTGGCCTCATATTTCATCAGTTTTAAGTAGCTCAAATTGTTTTCATTTATTAAGGCCAGATCTATCCTACACATAGACTTTCCAGCTTTTCTTACGCAGGAGTAAGCTCTTCTCCCTCGCCACAAGAATCCCCACATGTCCCTATAGCCAGATTCCAGATTCGCGCTAAGGGCAAGCCCAGGGCAGAGGTACGGCAGTCCCCCTCCATAAAAATCCTACCTGTAGTGGGATTAATGACAATTAATGTGCCCTGTTAGAGCCTAGAAAATTTTTATTTTAGGCCACGGGAGTACGGGCCTTAAAAATGAGGCATTCACCTGACATAAAATAAATTCTGATTATGTGGCTTGAGGTACATTATACGGTCAATGGATAAAAAATTTACTGTAGGCCACTGGACTACAGGCCCCAAACATTAGGCATTCACCGGACAGAAAAGATCAAGTGATTATGTGGCCGGAGGTATATTACACGGTCAATGGATATCAATGTTACTGCAGGCTAGTACAAACCGGATTCCAAAAAAGTTGGGACACTATACAAATCGTGAATAAAAACTGAATGCAATGATGTGGAGGTGCCAACTTCTAATATTTTATTCAGAATAGAACATAAATCACGGAACAAAAGTTTAAACTGAGAAAATGTACCATTTTAAGGGAAAATTATGTTGAATCAGAATTTCATGGTGTGAACAAATCCCCAAAAAGTTGGGACAAGGCCATTTTCACCACTGTGTGGTATCTCCCCTTCTTCTTACAACACTCAACAGACGTCTGGGGACCGAGGAGACCAGTTTCTCAAGTTTAGAAATAGGAATGCTCTCCCATTCTTGTCTAATACAGGCCTCTAACTGTTCAATCGTCTTGGGCCTTCTTTGTTGCACCTTCCTCTTTATGATGCACCAAATGTTCTCTATAGGTGAAAGATCTGGACTGCAGACTGGCCATTTCAGTACCCTGATCCTTCTCCTACGCAGCCATGATGTTGTGATTGATGCAGAATGTGGTCTGGCATTATCTTGTTGAAACATGCAGGGTCTTCCCTGAAAGAGATGACGTCTGGATGGGAGCATATGTTGTTCTAGAACCTGAATATATTTTTCTGCATTGATGGTGCCTTTCCAGACATGCAAGCTGCCCATGCCACACGCACTCATGCAACCCCATACCATCAGAGATGCAGGCTTCTGAACTGAGCGTCGATAACAACTTGGGTTGTCCTTGTCCTCTTTGGTCCGGATGACATGGCGTCCCAGATTTCCAAAAAGAACTTCAAATCGTGACTCGTCTGACCACAAAACAGTCTTCCATTTTGCCACACTCCATTTTAAATGATCCCTGGCCCAGTGAAAACGCCTGAGCTTGTGGATCTTGCTTAGAAATGGCTTCTTCTTTGAACTGTAGAGTTTCAGCTGGCAACGGCGGATGGCACGGTGGATTGTGTTCACTGACAATGGTTTCTGGAAGTTATCCTGAGCCCATTCTGTGATTTCCTTTACAGTAGCATTCCTGTTTGTGGTGCAGTGTCGTTTAAGGGCCCGGAGATCACGGGCATCCACTATGATTTTACGGCCTTGACCCTTACGCACAGAGATTGTTCCAGATTCTCTGAATCTTCGGATGATGTTATGCACAGTTGATGATAATAGATGCAAAGTCTTTGCAATTTTTCGCTGGGTAACACCTTTCTGATATTGCTCCACTATCTTTCTGCGCAACATTGTGGGAATTGGTGATCCTCTACCCATCTTGGCTTCTGAGAGACACTGACACTCTGAGAAGCTCTTTTTATACCCAATTATGTTGCCAATTGACCTAATTAGTGTTAATTGGTCTTCCAGCTCTGCATTATGCTCAAATTTACTTTTTCCAGCCTCTTATTGCTACTTGTCCCAACTTTTTGGGGATTTATTGACAACGTGAAAATTTGAATCAACGTATTTTTCCTTTAAAATGATACATTTACTCGGGTTAAACGTTTGATCTGTCATCTACGTTCTATTACAAATAAAATATTGACATTTGCCATCTCCACATCATTGCATTCAGTTTTTATTCACAATTTGTTTAGTGTCCCAACTTTTTTGGAATCCGGTTTGTACAAATACAGGTCAAATACATATGTTTAAAAGAACTAAAAATATAAAATTGGATTAAAAACATGGATAACAAAATTCCCTTTCTTGAAAAACCCCTAATGATAATAGTTGAAACATGTGGTCATCACAGGTGTTAAATTCCTCCGAGGCCCAAAACATTAGGCATTCAACGGACAGAAAAGGTCTTTTATGCCGCTGTATTTATCTCACACAGGAACCATTATTTGTTCTGGGTGGTGGCGGATATTTGTGGGCTGTCATGAGGAATTTTAATTAAACGTGGTCACATGTGTTGAATTTCTCAGAGATCCATGCCTCATTCATTTTTAGAAATGTAAGGTAGTCCACACTATCATGAGCTAGACGAGTGCGTTTATTGGTCACGATCCCCCCTGTTGCGCTGAACGTCCTTTCAGACAGGACACTGGACGAGGGGCAAGCTAAGAGTTCCATGGCAAATTGTGCCAGCTCTGGCCACAGGTCAAGCCTGCACACCCAGTAGTCCAGGGGTTCCTCGCTTCTCAGAGCGTCCACATCGGCCGTTAACCCGATGAAGTCGGACACCTCTCGGTCTAGGCGTTCCCTGAGGCTGGATCCGGAGGGCAGCTGTCAATGGGTTGGCTGCAAGAGTTATCTCATATCTGAAGTGACCAACACATCTTCAAACCGCCCTGTATTTGCATGCGCTGTTGGATTGGTACCCGCAACAGTTTTTCTGTGAGTGGAAATTCCTCTGCCAGCGCCCGGAAAAGCAGAATGCAGCATTTCTTGAAGCAAGGCCTGGAAGTGCTGCATTCTGACAGCCCTCTGTGATGCTGGTAACATGTCTGCCACTTTGCGTTTGTACCGGGGGTCTAAGTACGTTGCCACCCAGTACTGGTTCTTGCCCTTTATCCTCTTCAAACACTGGAGCATGAAGCCCCCTATTTACACTAAACTGGAAGCGGTGTAGTGGCCTGGCCCCTGCTCATCGTCTAGGATAATGTCGTGCTCGGTCTCCTCCCCCCAGCCACGGATAACACCAGGGGTCCCAGAAATGTTTAAAGCATGCCCTTCTTGCTCCTCCTCCACCCTGGCACCATCCTCTTCTTCAGACTCCTGTTGACTTGTCTCAGATGGAGTAGCCCCCCCCCCCCCCCCCCGGGAATTCATCCAGCATTGCGACTTCATCTTCCTGCTCCTGCTCCTCGACGGCTTGATCAATGACACAACGCAATGCACGCTCCAGAAAGAAGACGTAAGGTACGATGTCACTGATGGTGCC
This sequence comes from Bufo gargarizans, assembly GCF_014858855.1. NCBI lineage: Eukaryota > Metazoa > Chordata > Amphibia > Anura > Bufonidae > Bufo > Bufo gargarizans. The sequence goes on from NC_058084.1 coordinate 332,480,117, forward strand.
CTGGCGGCTACTGACCAGTTTGGTGAGCTCATGAAATGGGCGCAGAAGTCTGCATGGTGAAAAAAAAAAAAGCTCCGCAGAACTTGTCCTGCCACAGAGTTCGTACAGGTAGTCGTTAACTGCACGTTTCTCCTGGAGCAGCCTATCAAGCATATACAAGGTGGAGTTCCATCGCGTCGGGCAGTCACAAATCAGACGTCTAACGGGCAGGTGGTGTTGCCGCTGAATGTCAGCAAGGTGAGCCATGACCGTGTAAGATCTTATAAAATAGGCAGAGATTTTCCTGGCCTGCTGCAAGACGTCCTGGACCCCGGGGTATTTGGCAACGAATCGCTGCACAACTAAGTTCAGGACGTGTGCCATGCACGTGTCATTTTGCCCTGTTTTAGCGCGCTCAGCAGATTGGCACCGTTGTCACACACCACTTTATCAACTGTCAAATTGAGCGGATGTTAACCACTGATCGGCCTGTGACCGCAAAGCTGAAAGGAGTGCAGGACCAGTGTGGCTCTTAGCACCAGGCAAAACAGCTGCAGCACAGCATGGCAACGTGTCACCTGGCACATCGAATAGGTTCTGGGGAGCTTGGGGGCGCAGCGGAAGAGGCGGTAGCATTGGAAAAGGAGGAGTCAGCCAAGGAGGAGACAGATGAGGAGGAGGATGTCATGGTCTTACCTTCTCACTGTTCTCCTTCGTTTGACATGTGCTGGCGGCCATCTTGGTTTCTGGGTTTCTTGTAGCCTCCCACCCTGCGGCTTCTCCTTCCCACTGGGAGGAGCTGGATGCCTAGCTCATATTATAGGAGGTCTGTGGCTTCAGTTCCTTGCTTGGTCCTCCTGTGTTCACATGCTTCTAAGACTGCTGCTGCTTCTGGTTCCTGATCCTGGCCTCGTCTGACTACCCCGTTGGCTCCTGATCCTGGCTTCGTCTGACTACCCTGCTGGTTCCTGATCCAGGCTTCGTCTGACTACCCCGTTGGCTCCTGACCTCTGTCTACGCAAGACCCTGCTTCGGTTTAGCCATCCGTTTGGACTTTTTGCTTACAGCTTGATTTTCAATAAAGCCTTCTTATTTCCACTTATCTCTTGTTGTACGTCTGGTTCATGGTTCCATGACATTAGGACCAAGCCATGAATTTTGACGGTACAGGGCCATCCTCGCTACCTACGCTGGTTGCCAGACTTGATCAGCAGGATCACCTGTTGGGTCGGTTCGCTGTGGCGTTGCAAACCCTGCTTGAACGCACGGCTCATTTCTCTTCCGTTGCCGATGGGTCGGTTGTCGCTCCTGGGCCCGCTCCTACTGCCGCTCCGGTTGTTGCGCCAGATTCTACCCCGACACCTGTTGCTGCGCCTGCGGTGTCTCGGGGTATGACCGGTTCTGCCCCCCTTCCACAGCGCTTTGGGGGAGAGCCAACTCAGTGCCGAGGTTTCCTTAACCAGGTGGGCATTTATTTCGAGTTGCTGCCACATGCCTTTCCTACTGAGAGATCAAAGGTGGGCTTCTTGATCTCGCTGCTCTCGGACAAGGCCTTGGCCTGGGCCAGCCCTTTATGGGAGAACAACAATCCGGTGGTTGCCGAGTTTTCCGGTTTTGTTGCTTCTCTTCGGAAGGTATTCGATGTGCCGGCTCGTGCTGCCTCTGCTGCGAAGCTCCTTATGTCCATCAGACAGGGTTCACGATCCGTAGCTGAATACGCCATTGAGTTTCGTACCCTGGCAGCAGAGGTGGGCTGGAATAATGAGGCTCTGGTCGCTGCTTTCTCTCATGGTCTCTCGGATGCTTTGAAGGATGAGGTTGCAGCTAAGGACCTACCAGTGGAGCTCGAGTCTCTTATTTCTTTCCTGATTTTGATTGACACCAGACTCAGGGAGAGACCTTCCTTTAAGGAGAGCCTGCGGAGGTCTTCTAACAGATTGGCGCCTACGTTTGCTGTCCCACCCGTGCCTCCCTCTCCTCCCACGCCTCCTGGGGATGACTCGTCTGGGGGTGAACCCATGCAGCGGGGGTTTGCTCGCCTGTCCGAGGGGGAGAGGGTACTCCGGAGACGCGAGGGCCGATGCATGTACTGTGGTCTCGGTGGGCATTTTCGGTTGGCATGCCCGAACCGTCCAGGAAACCTGAGATCCTGTCGGGGGCAGATCTTGGGTGGAGTCTCCTCGTCCCCGGTTTCCCGTGTTGACAAACCACTGATCACTGTTGTCCTCTCCTGGGTCGGGGGGTCGGGGGCTCGGTGACGACCCAGGCGTTGGTGGACTCTGGTGCTGGTGGTTTGTTCATTGATAGTGTGTTCGCTGCCGCCAATTCCATTCCTCTGCAGCCTCGAGGTTCCCCACTGGCTCTTGAGGCGATAGACGGCAGACCCCTTCTGCCGCCACACGTGACTCATGAGACCCTTCCAGTGGGGATAGCCATTGGTGCCGTTCACAGAGAGTCGGTCTGTCTCCAGGTGATTTCGTCTCCACACTACTCGGTGGTCTTGGGGTACCCCTGGCTCCAGAAGCATAATCCGACTTTCGATTGGAGATCGGCTGAGATCCTCTCGTGGTCACCGCAGTGTGGGGCTAGTTGCATCCATGGGCCTGTCAAGTTGCTGTGTACTTCCTCGGACTCTCTGTTGCCTCCTGAATACGAAGAGTACCGGGATATATTCGATAAGGTGCGCGCGGTTGCCCTACCTCCGCACCGCCCATACGATTGTGCCATAGAGTTACAATCTGGTGCCGTTCCTCCTCGTGGCAAAGTCTATCCACTGTCGGTAGCGGAGAATGAGGCCATGGAGGAGTACGTGAGGGAGGCGCTTTCACGCGGACACATTCGCAAATCCTCGTCCCCGGCAGGGGCTGGATTTTTCTTTGTGAAAAAGAAGGGCGGTGAGTTGAGGCCTTGCATCGATTACAGGGGTCTCAATCGCATCACGATCAAGAACGCTTACCCGATACCCTTGATTTCCGAGCTGTTCGATCGCCTCAAAGGGGCCACGGTCTTTACCAAACTCGACCTGAGGGCGGCATATAACCTGGTAAGGATCAAGGCGGGCGATGAGTGGAAGACCGCGTTTAACACCAGGACCGGTCATTATGAATCCTTGGTTATGCCCTTTGGGTTGTGCAATGCGCCCGCAGTCTTTCAGGAATTCATCAACAATGTTTTCCGTGACCTGTTGCAGCAGTGTGTGGTGGTCTATTTGGATGACATCTTGGTATATTCTGAATCCATGGAGGCCCACATTATGGATGTCAGACGAGTGTTGCAACGGTTACGAGAGAACAGGCTGTTCGGTAAGCTTGAGAAATGCGAATTTCACCGATCCCAGGTAACCTTCTTAGGTTACATCATTTCCGCTGAGGGGTTCTCCATGGATCCTGAGAAGGTTTCGGCTGTCTTACAGTGGCCCCAGCCCAGTGGTCTCCGTGCCCTGCAGCGCTTTTTGGGCTTCGCCAATTATTATCGGAGGTTTATCAGGGACTTTTCTATGCTAGCCAAGCCTCTCACGGATCTGACCAGGAAGGGCAGTAATTTCCAGGTCTGGCCGCTCGAGGCCATCCGAGCTTTTGAGGCTCTAAAGTCCGCCTTTGTGTCGGCTCCGATTCTGTCGCATCCCAACCCTGGGTTGCCCTTTGTCCTCGAGGTGGACGCGTCTGAGACGGGAGTAGGCGCCCTTCTGTCTCAGCGTAGAACACCAGAGGGTCCTCTGCTTCCTTGTGGGTTTTACTCCCGGAAACTGTCTTCCGCGGAGTGCAACTATCAGATTGGTGACAGGGAGTTATTGGCCATCGTGCAGGCCCTTAAAGAATGGAGGCACTTGCTCGAGGGTTCGGTGGTTCCGGTTCTCATCCTGACGGACCACAAGAATCTGACCTACCTTTCTGAGGCCAAGAGATTGACACCACATCAGGCCAGATGGGCTCTGTTCTTGTCACGTTTTAATTACGTGGTCTCCTACCTACCCGGTTCCAAGAACATCAGAGCGGATGCCTTATCACGGCAGTACTCCGAGCTGTCCGGGGAGGAGTCGATTCCGACTTCGGTCATACCTCCGAATCAGATCCTGGCCGCCATTCGCACCAGCCTGACCTCTCCCCTGGGTGAGCAGATTTTGGCGGCTCAATCTGGTGCTCCCTCTGGGAGACCCAACGGCAGGTGTTTTGTGCCTGAGGAGTTGCGCACTCGGTTGTTGCGAACCTACCATAACTC